>NC_091957.1:31488724-31776224 GCF_031021105.1 Erythrolamprus reginae
AATAAACACCATTTTGACACAGAGTTAATTTATATGGGAGCTTGGTCTGGTTTTAACTCAGGATTTCAAACCTTCTGGGGTATCTCCCCACCTCCCCTCTTTCAGCTTTCCTCACACTCGTAAATCAATATTTAATGTTCTCCCTGAGCAGTCTTCATTTTTATTTGGCATTTTATTTCCCCATCATCTCAGTTTTAAGCACTTATCCTATGATGCATTTAAACCTTCATGTTGTTCATTGATCCAAATATATTTAAAGATAATCCCTTAAGTAAAGTAGGAAATGACCTACCCCCAAAATGTTTCTGTTTGCCTTTTCTTCAGCAGTCTTCAGCTGTTCCACCCACATGTCCCTTCCCTCCTCTTTCCCTTTCCTTCCCACTCCTTCCTTCCTCCCTCCCTCCCTTCCTATTCCTTCCTTCCTTCCTTCCCCAACTCCAAATATCAATAAACCCTCCATTACTCTCAAAGAGAAGCATGTTTTGGTCCATCCATTTGTTTAAAGAAAAAGAACCTTGGGCAGTGTGAATATATTGATGTGAATTTGTTTGTTTGTTTGTTTGTTTGTTTAGTATTTCAATTTCTAGGCCGCTCTTCTCTGGAGACTCTGGGCAGCTTACAACATAAAATGGATTCATACAAATAGACAGTGGAAATAAAAAAATTAAAAGGAAGAGTTTAAAACTAAACCCCTTAAACATGCTACAAACTAATTTACCAAACCTAAAAAAACCCATGTCATTTAGAACAATTCACTCCCATTCATCCCTGACTGTCATAATTGGAACAGTATTTATTTATTATTTATTTATTTATTACTTAGATTTGTATGCCGCCCCTCTCCGAAGACTCGGGGCGGCTCACAACATGTAAAAACAAATCATAAGCAATCAGACAAATTTAAAATATTTAAATATTTAAAAACCCCATATGCTAGCAGACACACACACAGACATACCATGCATAAATTAAACGTGCCCAGGGGGAGATGTTCAGTTCCCCCATGCCTGACGGCAAAGGTGGGTTTTAAGGAGTTTACGGAAGGCAGGAAGAGTAGGGGCAGTTCTAATCTCCGGGGGGAGTTGGTTCCAGAGGGCCGGTGCCGCCACAGAGAAGGCTCTTCCCCTGGGGCCCGCCAACCGACACTGTTTAGTTGACGGGACCCGGAGAAGGCCCACTCTGTGGGACCTAATCGGTCGCTGGGATTCGTGCGGCAGGAGGCGGTCTCGGAGATATTCAACAGTGTTTTCAACAGCCCCAAGTCTGCTGACAAAGATTTTTAACATCTTCTGAATGGCTAGGACAATGGAAGCAGTGTGAGTCTCCGGAGGGAGTTGATTCCAAAGGGCTGGAGCTACCACAGAGGAGGCTCTTCCCCTAACGCCCACCAGCCGGCATTGCTTGGCTGATGGGACCTGGAGAAGGCCAACTCTGAATGTATGGCTAGGTTATAAATCTTAAAAACAAACCATTACAGAATTATATGGCTCATGCTAGTCCATTGTTGAAAATAAAGAATTCCAATTCCAAAGGAAAGGACAACATCATTTTCCAAATAACATTGAATGAACTCTCATCAATCAACAGAGAAATGGGAACAGATAATTGGAACTGCAGTCCAACAAAATTGGCCAATTCCTTAGCTCTGCATTAAAGCAAATATGACAGAATTCTCTGACTCTGGGATTGTAGACGGATGTGTCCATAACAGCGCAGAACAAAAATGAAATTTCTGTGGCATCAAATAAGTAATTTTCCCCACTAAACCAAGACTGTTAGAAAGAAGATCAAAGGCACTGGGAAGGAAGTCACTTTGAATACTCACTGAAAAATGACTTCCATTGTTTCTGAGATTCTATAATTTAATCCCTTTCTTACTGCAAATGGCCTACCTATTCTGAATCAATCTGCTTCTTGGGTTTAAATTAAGGTACTCAAAAATAGCATAATTATACTTTATTTTTCGGAATAGCATCAGAGTATAAGACGCACCTTAGTTTGGGGGGAGGAAAATAGGGTATACCTCTAGCTAGCATCCTTAGCAAGCACATTATTTTATCCTCTAGTTAGGGCTTTAAAAAAACTTTATTTGGAGAGAGGGAGAAAGATCTTGCAAGCCAGTAGAGCTGGAAACTTTGTTAGCATCTGGTCAGGGCTGGAAAGAAATATTTGGAGCAAGCTAGACCAATGAAAAAAAACCCCTGCAAAGACTTAGGACTTGGAAAACATTCTTCGCAGAGAGTAACAAGCTTGCAAGCTGGTAAGAGGTAGGAACATCCTTAGCACCTGGTTAGGGCTGGAAAGAAACTTATTTAGAGCAAGTTAGAGCAATGAAAAAAAACTCTGCAAAGACCTAGGGCATGGAAAACATTTTTTGCCAAGAGAAACAAGAGCCTGCAACGTAAGAGCTAGGAAGATCGTTAGCATCTAGTTAGGGCTGGAAAAAAAAGCTACATTCAGAGTATAAGAAGCACCCAAATTACCAGCCTCTTTTAAAGAGGAAAATGGTGTGTCTTATACTCTGAAAAATATAGTAATTATCTATTGCTATTCATCATAGAGCTGAAACAAGGAATGGGAGCTCATCCTGTTGTGCAGTCTCGAACCCAGGCTGCTGGCTTTCCAGCTGACAAGCTCACTTTCTTTGAGAAATCACCCTCTAAAAATGAGAACAAACTGCTCACACAGAGCTGTTTTTTGAGGAATATTCCTAACGATTAGAAGCCCAGCCATTTTGCACCTGTTATTCTCTGAACATTGGTTGCCCTTCTCTCTGTGATGCGAACAATAGTGACAATTTAGTTCCCTGCTGCCACTGACAAGACAAGTCCGGGAGCAGATGGTGGCCACTTTAGCAGGTGAATTTTGAGCTTCGTTGGAGGTTTGTTTACTCATCATGGCTTCTTGTATCCAAAAAGGGACATCAGAAAAAGACAAGGGTAAAGATCTATTGATGGTAAAGGGCAGGGGAAAGGAATAAGTGGAAAGGATGACAGTTTCAAATTTGGGAGTACATGGTTTTGAATAAGGAATAGCTTGGCTTTTGAAATATTTAATGAATTACCCCCCACGTTTGATTAGTTGAAGGCATCATTCCTTAGGTGAACTGGCAGGGTTTCAGCAGAGAGACAGGAAAGAGGATTTTCAAGCAATTTGGCTCAACATTTTTGAATTATTTAGGTTATAATTACATATTTACAAGCTGCCCTTTCCTCCCTCTTTTTCTTTTTCTTTATACATAATATTGCTTCAGTGCTGTTCTCCCCCCCCCCCCTAAAATAGATTTAAGCTTTTGCAGTACCTAAAATTATTGAAATTACTATATACGGTATATGGGGTTGTATTTCCCTCCCTTTTCCTCTACATTTAAAATGAATAGTTTGAATCAATGTGCAACTGTTACTTATTTCCCAGTGCATGTATAATGTAGGAGAAAGTTCAGGGTGATTTTATGGTTTTAGAATAAGTCACACTACAGTACTTCCCCACAGATCATGTTAAATCATAAGCCATGATTTACTGACATGATGTCCAGGTTCACAAAATCACAACAGATCACATTAGTCTAAATGCAACCTCATACACCACTCAAGAGAATACTAATTTGAATAATAGAAATTTCAGATGACCCAAATCAGCAGACCAATACAAGACATCTATCAGTCAGTGTAAGAAATCAAATTTTGTTAAAAGACACAAAAGAAATAGAATCTCCTGAAAAGACATGTGAATTTAAGAAGTCTAATTTCTGGATTCTAGACTCCAGATTAAGTTTACCATATTTTTCGGAGTATAAGACACACCGTAGTATAAGATGCACCTTAGTTTTAGGGGAGGAAAATAGGGGGGTATTTATCTGGCTAGCATCCTTATTCTGTTCAGCTTCAGCACATTAGTTTATCTCCTGGTTAGAGCTGAAAAAGCCTTTTACAGAAAGAGTAGGAATGAAAACATGCCTGCAAAGACTTACGGCTGGAAAAAAACCTTGTTTGGAGGGAGTAGGAATCCGGGAAGTTTGTTAGCATCTGGCTAGGTCTGGGGGGGGGGGGGAGCTTAGAAAAAGCTACATTTGGAGTATAAGACTCACCCAAATTTTCAGCCCCTTTTAGGGAAGAAAAAGGTGAGGCCTATGCTCCAAAAAATATGGTAGGTAGATTCTAAATTTCAGCCTGTGAACCACCCTGTTGAGACATTTTTCTTCCACATAAACTTATGGCTTGACCATAATTTGAACCAGTTTACCAAAAGGTTGCTACGTCCTTGTTTGTTCCACTGCTGAGCAGTGCTGAACATCAGGTATTGGGTATAAATTTTTTATTGTTTTTCCACACCTTACAGAGATACAAATTCATATACCTTCAAATTAAAATACAATACAATATAACATTAATTGCCAAATTCTGAATCCAAATTTTCCTAATTATTTATCTGTTTTATTTTGGTATACAGTGATCCCTCGTTTTTCACGGGGGATGCATTCCAAGACCACCCGTGAAAAACGAATTTCCGTGAAGTAGAGGAAAGATATTTTTTATGTATTTAACAAGTATTTGGACTTTTAAAACCCACCCTTTGCATTAAACAGTCATTCTATTCCACTAGTTTTTCTCATCATTCCTATCATCCTTTTCCTCCCACTTATGACTGTAAATTGTTGCTTGTATCCTAACATTTTTATTAATATTGATTGTTTCATCAATTGCTTATTTGACCCCTATACCACATGATTCTTGACAAATGTATCTTTTTTTTATGTATGCTGAGATCATATGCACCAAAGACAAATTCCTGGTGTGTCCAATCACACTTGGCCAATAAAATTCTATTCTATTCTATTCTATTCTATTCTATCGTATCGTATTGTATCCTATCCTATAATGTTTCTCAGCTGGAACTACATGTGATATCCTACCAGTTTCTTTAATAGAGTACAGTAGTACTGTAGAAGAATTTTATGAATTTTTAATGGATTAAATTTTTTTAATGGATTTGATGGATTTAAGCCCCCTTTGAAAACCTGTGAAGTAGCGAGGGATTACTGTACATCATTCATCTCGTGTTACTCCACTTCTAATTTTATCATCCAGATTTCAAAGATTATTTTCCGCTCTCATACGGGCTAAAAATGCTGAGCATCGGGTTTGAAGGCCTTACCTGCTTCCCATCCAGAGTGTACAGCTTTTTAACGACTCCTGTTTCCAGCTTGATGGCTTCGGTTATGTCAGTGAGCACCTGCTCAAAAGAATGGGCCGTTTTCTTATTCAGCAGCACGCGCACCGCCTTCCTTGGCTTCACTCCACTCCGGATGATGGTCACCAACTTGGGACGCACAAAATCCTTGTTCTCCTTCGCCTGGGCACTGTTGCTACTGGCCAGGGACTGGGGAGCTTTCATGTTGGCAGACGTTTTCACGTTGACTGACCAGTTTGGGTTGACGTTCTTGGTATACTCCACTTTCTTAAAGAAGTTGTCGGAGGAACATACATAGCTTTCCCCTGTGGAGAACAGAAAATATAGGGACATTTATCAAGCGCATAGGCAGGCTCTTTTCAGCAGGAAAGATAGCTATAGAGCAGTAAACCTTTTTTCCTCAGGTGCCAAAAGAGCGTGTGTGCATGCTATTGCGCATGTGCGAGTGCCCACACCCATAATTCAATGCCTGGGGAGGGCGAAAACAGCTTCCCATGTCCCCCAGAGGCCCTCTAGTCTAGAGGCTAGAAATTAGGCGTTGATTGCTTACCTGAACGCCTCTTCTCGTACGGTGAGTGGGTACAGCAGTCACATGGGTTGCTCCTGTCCAATCCGTTGGAACTGAGCCTAGTATTAAAAAAGACTGCTGGATCCGCCCCTTCCCCAGAATTCGCGAATCCGTAGACTAGGCTCAGTAGTGAAGCTCTTTAATGTTCAACTCTCATGTGTTATAAGAAATTAGAATAGAAGGTAAAGAAGACCACACAAAGGGAGGGAAGTGACTGCTGTACCCACTCACCGTACGAGAAGAGGCGTTCAGGTAAGCAATCAACGCCTATTCTCCGTACTGAAGGAGTGGGTCCAGCAGTCACATGGGACATACCCAAGAGATAGGTCCCTAGGGTGGGAGTACATTGCTATCGTGAGAGATAACGGATTGGAGTACTCTTCTTCCGAAGGCAGCGTCTGCTGATGCGTACGAATCAATCTTGTAGTGTTTTATAAAGGAATTTGGCGAGGCCCAAGTGGCTGCTTTGCAGACTTCTTCCAACGGAGCCTGAGTCGCCCAAGCGGCAGATGTGGCAGCACTTCTGGTGGAATGCGCTGTAATATTCCTTGGAATGGAGAGGGAAGCTGTCTCGTAGGCCTTTGAGATGGCCCCTCTGATCCAACGACCTATTACTGTGGAAGACACTCTGGATCCCAAGGATCTGGGATGGTAGGCTATGAAGAGTGCTTCAGATCTCCGGATGGATCTTGTGCGTTGGATATAAATCTTTAGCGCTCTAGTGAGATCTAGAGTGTGCCATCTAATCGCCAGGGGATGCTCTCGTTGGAGACAGAAAGAAGGTAAAACGATATCCTGAGATCTGTGGAACATGGAACTGACCTTGGGTAGAAAGGTGGGGTCCAGCCGCAGAACCACCTTATCCTGATGAAACTGACAGAGGTCCTGTCTGATAGAAAGGGCTGCCAACTCAGATATGCGTCGGGCGGAAGTAATCGCCACCAGGAATGCTACCTTGAAGGATAGGTACCTGAGGGACGCAGAGTTCAGGGGTTCGTAAGGTGCTTGGGTAAGAGAGTGGAGAACCCGTGGCAAGTCCCAGGTTGGATATCTGTGGATTTTAGAAGGCCTGAGATTGGCCACTCCTCTTAGAAATTCTTGGATTTCTGGAAGGGAGCGTAGGGGCTGCCTGCGAGGCCCCGCCAAGACGGAAGAGATAGCGGCCAGATGGCGGCGGATGGTGCTGGTAGAGAGACCTTGGTGAAAACCTTTCATAAGGAAGGCGATTATCCTGTGTATGGGAAGACACAGGGGGGATAAGCCCTCCTGCGAGCACCACTGATGAAATTTGGACCAAGTATGGTCGTAGATCCGATTGGTAGACCCCCTTCTAGACTTCAGAATGATTTCCACTGTGTCTGGGTCATACCCTCGCAGGTCTAAGTCCCTCCGGATAACAGCCAGGCGGTGAGGTGGAACCACTCTGGATCCGGATGGAAGGAGGCCCCCTGCCGCAACATATCCTCCGAAGCGGGGAGTCGCCAGGGGTCCTGGACGGACAGTTGTTGAAGGTCCGCGAACCAGGGCCTGCGAGGCCAGTGAGGGGCAATCAGGATTACACGTGCTTTCTCCAGGAGGATTTTGTTGATCACGTCTGGCAGAATTGGAATTGGAGGGAAGGCATACAGTAGGCCTGGAGGCCAAGGACTCCTGAGGGCATTGACTGCCTCCGCTCCCGGAGACGGGAACCTGGAGATGAAGCGGGGAAGCTGGGTATTGTCTCTGGTCGCGAATAGATCCAACACTGGATGGCCGAACCTGAGGCAGATTTGGTGGAACAGTGACTGATGGAGATTCCACTCGCCTGGATCTATGGTGGCTCGTGAGAGCCAGTCCGCTTGGACGTTGAGGCTCCCCGAGATGTGATCGGCTAGAAGCGATTGGAGATTTTTCTCTGCCCAAAGACCCAACTTCAGGGCCTCCCTCATGAGGGCCTTGGATCTTGTGCCTCCCTGTCTGCAAATATGGCTTTTGGTGGCTATATTGTCGGTGAGAATCAGCACATGTTGGTTGGATATGTGAGGTTGGAATTGCTTTAGAGCTAGAGACACGGCTCTTAATTCTAGCCAATTGATGGGCTTGGAAGCCTCCTCCGGTGACCATGTGCCCTGAGCTAAAAGACCTTGGGCGTGGGCTCCCCAGCCCGAGAGGCTGGCATCTGTGGTGACTACAAACTGGTCGGGACACCGGAAGGGGGATCCCTTGTCTAGGGCTGGAGAAGTCCACCACTTGAGGGATCTGCGAACCGTCGGTGGGATGGTGATGCGTCGGTTCGAGTTGCTGTGGCCTGATCTCTGAAATGGTAATAGTAGCCATTGAAGTTCCCTGGCGTGAAGGCGGGCCCAGGGAACAATACCAATACATGACACCATCTTACCCAAAAGGGAGGATAGGGTGACAATGGAGGCCGATTGCTGGGGCAGGATGCGAGCAATGAGATCCAAAATGCTGCGTTTTCTCTCATTGGAGAGAAAAACCTGGGATATTTCGGAATTAATGATAGTCCCCAGATGCAGAATGGAAGTGGATGGATCAAGATGACTCTTGTTAAGGTTTATGGAAAAACCATGGTTCTGTAGAACCGACATGGTAGAGGAGAGGTCTGCAGCTACACCAGCTCTGGAATTACCATGAATTAAAATGTCATCTAAATAACATAAAATATGAATGGGAGAGGGCCGGATATGAGCCGCCAAGGATCCCAAGAGTTTAGTGAAAACCCTGGGAGCTGAGGAGAGCCCAAAAGGCATAGCCCTATACTGAAAATGCCTGCCTTGAAAGGCAAAGCGCAGAAATCTCCTATGGACCTTGGCAATGGGGATATGGAGGTAGGCCTCAGTGAGATCTAGAGACACCATAAAGTCTCCTCGATGAAGAGCTGATAAAATGGAAGATAGGGAGTGCATTTTGAATTTTCTATATTTAATGAAGCGGATTAATTTCTTTAGGTCCAAGATGGCTCTCCAGCCTCCAGAAGTCTTAGGGACCATGAAGAGGATGGAATAGAAGCCTAAACCTCTCTGGAGAGAGGGGACCGGTTGAATAGCTCTAATAGTCAACAAATGAGAAATAGCCTCCTCCATTCGAATACGAGATGGAGAGGAACTGGGAGAGGGACAAGAAATAAAACGGTTAGGGGGAGAAGAAATAAACTCTAACCTTAGGCCCCTTTCCACTGTGTCAATGACCCAGGGGTCCTTACAAGAGCGGTGCCAGGCGGAAGAGAACCAGGCTAGGCGACCGCCTATAGGCAGGTGAGAAAACTTACCATCTGGTTCTTTTGGAAGTTCTGGTAGTAGAGGATCCTCTCTGATAGCGGGACCCTCTGCCCCTGGTGGTTCTAGCTTGGGATCGAAAGCGAGGGGAATACTGACCTGGGCTCTTGTGAAATGCGAAGCTTTGATCCTGCTGACGCCCGGTGCGCCGAAAGGACTGCGGTTTCGGGGCCTTCTTGGTGGTAGGTCCCAAGACCTTTTTCTTGTCTGCGTTTTCCGTAAGGAGAGGGTCCAGAAGATCTCCGAAGAGGAGGTTACGTTTCAGTGGACCCATAGCTAACTGCCATTTCTGTCTTACCCCCGCCTGCCAAGGGCGGAGCCATAGAAGCCTTCTGGCCGTTGTGGAGGCTGCTACTGATCTGGCTGCAAATCTGGAAGATTGGAGAGTAGCATCTGCTATATATTGGGCAGCTGCGAAAATTTTGTTGAAATCCTGTTGGCCCCGTAAGTCATCTGGAGGCAGGTGTAGTTGGAGCTGACGAAGCCATAAGAGCATAGCTCTGGAAAAGAAGGATGCCGCTGCAGCACTCTTAATGGCCCATGAGTCTGCAAGGAGACTTCTTTTGAGCATTTGTTCAAGACGTTTGTCCTCTGGCCGGAGGACCTCCTCTGCCTCGCCAGGCATGGCAGCCGTTGAGTGGAGCGTCTTCACTGGTTCATCTGGCCTGGGACATGTTAGGAGTTCCTCATAGGAGGGGGAGAGCTTGTAGAGCTTCTTGTCCTTGGGAGTGGGAGTGAAGCCTATGGTTGGGTGGTCCCACTGTTTAAGCAAGGCATCCTTAAACAACTTGGGCATAGGAATTACCTCATTGTCTTCCTGTTCCTCCATGAAGTAAGGAAGATTTTCCTCTGGGGGGTCTGTGGAAGGAGTAGCTTGCTTCTCTTGCCCGGCTAGCCCCGTGGATACTCTAGCTTTTAGCAGGAGAGATTTGAAAAGCTGCGAAGGGAAAATAGCAGCTGGGGCTGGAATCTTAATCTGAGATTCCTCATCCTCCGACAGACGCTGAAAGGGGTCATCTTCCTCTTCTGCATCCACGTCCTCATCCTCTTCCTGAGAGGAGTCAGAGACCTCCATGACTGGGGCTCTGTAGGAAGGAGAAGAACTCACGGGACGGGAGGAGCGAGGGGGAGGATGAGACAGAGGAGGTACATTTAAAGATGAGAGTCTAGCATCAATAGTGTTAGTCAGAATAGTCAAGATAGACTGAAACTCCGGTGGCAAGGAAGAAATATCAGCCGGAAAAGCCTGAGGATCCCTGAGGCCCTGAACAGGTTCTGGCTGGGGGAAATCCTCGGTAATATCTGGCTCCTCTGGACCTAAACCCCATAGGTTAGGTTGGGGTGGATTTAGGTTTGGCTCATCCAGGGATAGCACAGGTACCCCAGAAGGAGGCAGGTTAGAGGCCTCCGGGGGGGTAGGGTTGATATGCACTTGGGCCTGCACCTTAAAACGTTTGGCTGATTTATCATGTATTTTTTGTAGGGCTAGGTCCCTTCTCTTCTCAGCCCTGGTGGGCTTGGCTAAAGACTGAGAGCCTGAGGAAGAGGAGGAAGAGGCCTGGGGAAGCTCAGAAGGATTACCAGTAGGCCTAACCTCTTTGGAACCTTTGGTAGTGCCTCTCTTGGGAAGGGAAGCCATAGTCTGAGCAATTACAGAAGACAAGGCTTGAGCCAAAAAATAGGGGAGAGAAGAATTATTTTGTGGAATTCCCAAGAGGATAGGTGACCCTGCTCCTAGGCCCAGGAGCAGCTGCGCCTTAAGAGGCAATCCTGGGCGATACCAAGAGTTCTTGTCCTTAAGTGCAGCGTGGCAGGCCTCACTAACTTAACTTTAAGAAAAACCAAGGCACACTGGTTGGAGGCCACTTCCGTGGAGAATAGGCCCGAGGGAACTCAAAGCGACGACTCCAGGGTCAGGCGGCGGGCTGTAGGCACTAATGGCCGACCCCTTAGGGCAGAACCGAAAGTGCAACTTACTGGGCGTCAGAGCCTTGGCGCCAAAATAACTGCTCCGTTATTTGCAATAGGAGCGACTAAGCCCGGGAGACAAAACAAGTCCCACACCGCGGGAGGTAAATAGCCCTTAATTAGTTGAAAAAAATAAAGCTTGCTCACGGCAGGACCTCCAAGGCCGGAATTAACAAACCGGCCGCGGCTACAGCACGAAGGGAAAAAACCGCAAATGGCTGAGCCGCTAACTTCTCCCCCAACTCAAAGCCCTGTAGGGCTGAGAAAAAAAAAACTGCCGGCAAGCTGAGTAATGGAAAAATCTTACTTGCTATTGAAGAGAGATCGAAGGGAAGGTGTTTTATCGAGAGGAACGAGCATTCACACACATCCGAGGATGCGAACTGAGCGAATTCTGGGGAAGGGGCGGATCCAGCAGTCTTTTTTAATACTAGGCTCAGTTCCAACGGATTGGACAGGAGCAACCCATGTGACTGCTGGACCCACTCCTTCAGTACGGAGAAGGCCTGTTTCCAAACTTCTGGTGGGTCCAGTAGGCTTGTGTTTCGCCCTCCCCAAGCTTAAAAAGCTTCCCCGCAGCCGAGTGGTGGTGGTAAAAATGCCCTCTCCTATCCCCCTGGAGACTCTCTGGAAACCAAAACACCCTCCCGGAGCCTCTGTGTGAGCCAAAAATCAGCTGGCTGGCACACCCATGTGCATTGGAGCAGAACTAAGGCAATGGCTTGCATGCCATTAGGTATGGCTCCGTGTGCCACCTGTGCCATAGGTTCACCACCACTGCTATAGAGGTTTGGACATATCTAATGAGAGAAGTCAAATGTGGAATGCAATGGCTTCTGAAAGACCATCTTTTCTGTTATTTATCCATCCCTGTCTATCATCTTCTCCATCCGAGTCTATCTGGTCACCAAGTTATTGCCCCCTGTTTGGATATACATAATGAAAATGCATTTATATGTTTATTTGTTTTTTTACTTGATTTATATGGCCACTCAGCTCAACACAGTAACTCTGGCAGAAGGGAGTTCTTCAGCGGGGGCGCTACTGGTATGGTTGCTTGCACAGCTCTGCCTGACCGGCAAGAAGCCAAATCTCATGCGAGGATCTTGAGCATGGGAGGTTTTGTGATTTTCAGCATTTTTTGCTGCGTGGAAGCAGGAGACACTGATAATCAGCAAAATCCCATGCACACGAGCATCTTCATGCGAGATTTGGCTTCCTGCCCAAGTGCCGAAGCCAAATCTCACACAAGCACCCACCCGCCAGTCATGCAGAACTGCACACAGAACTCCGTTTTCCCTACCAGTGGGATGGCACTAAGCGCACTGGTAGGAACCCAATACTGATCTTTGGGCATCTGGCAATACATCAAAACATACTTATAACACAACACAAAAATAAAGCCAATATCACAATACTCAGAAAAAGTTAATTCGTTTCCCATCTCTCAGATTTTTACAACTGATTGATTGGTTGGTTGAATGATTGAGTCATTCATTCATTGCAAGATGAAAGAAACATATGCTATCTGTCCTATCTGTCATGATACAACATTCCCTCCAGTGGTCTGCAGTTCCTCTGGTTTTTCTATACTTCTATATTTCCATTAATTCTGAAAGGAAATCATGAGGACAGAAAATGCTTTTCATGGGTATAATTTCCCAGAAGCAGTAGTACACTCATTGCTTCCTGGAGAAATAGTGGAAGGGTTTTTCCTTCCTCTGCAGATTCTGGAAAAATAATTCAAATACAGTGGTACCGCTACTTACGAAGTTCCATGACCAGGTTCTTAAGTAGAAAAGTTTGTAAGAAGAAGCAATTTTTCCCATAGGAATCAATGTAAAACCAAATAAGGTGTGTGATTGGGGAAACCATAAGGATGGTGGAGGCCCTGTTTCCTCCCAGGAGATTCCTAGAGAGGCCCCACGGAGGCTTCTCCCCACTTTTCCCAGCCCAGTTTCCTCCCAGGAGATTCCTAGAGAGGCCCCACAGAGGCTTCTCCCCTCCTTTTCCAGCTGTTTCCTCCCAGGAGATTCCGAGAGAGGCCCCACGGAGGCTTCTCCCCACTTTTCCCAGCCCAGTTTCCTCCCAGGAGATTCCTAGAGAGGCCCCACAGAGGTTTCTCCCCTCCTTTTCTGGCCCTGTTTCCTCCCAGGAGATTTCTAGAGAGGCGCCACGGAGGCTTTTCCCTGCCTTTTCCGGTTACAGTTTCAGAGGCTCAGGTTGTAAGTGGAAAATGGTTCTTGACAAGAGGCAAAAAAAATCTTGAATACTCTGTTCTTATCTAGAAAAGTTCTTTAAAAAGTTCTTAAGTAGAGGCGTTCTTAGATAGAGGTACCACTGTAGTTCCTTCTAATCCAGTGGAGAGTTTTCAGGGGCTGGTTGTGCCTCGTGTCATAAAGGCAGGAAAAATGGGGGAGATAGTGGACGGGTACTGAAGTACTTTATAGTTCATCACAATGCTGCAATTGTAGGACTCTGACTGGCTCACAACAAAGACCAACAATTATAAACAATTTAAAAGTACATTAATAACCCTTAATAAAACCATACATATCTCTCAATCATTTTTGGCCAGAAAAGCCAGGGCTTAATGGCTTTCCAACTGCTTTGAAAGAACAATTTCCTGGAAACTAGCTATTTTGCAAAGTGCCATGTTTATATTATACTGGGACCTCTAAAAGAGAAAGGATCTGAAGGCAGCTGCAGTGAAAGACTCTTGTCAAATAACACATCTGCTGTCATGGATGTAATTAATGTTTGACATTGCAATGTATCTAACAAATCCAACCTGATGTCTACTCATTACAGGAGAAAGAGAGACAATTTTAGAACAAGCACCAGCCAGAACCTTTTCACTCCCATCTTCCCAATCAAGCACTATAATCTGTAATCTGCCAACACAAAGGTAGCAATCAAAGTTCTGGTTGCTGAAATAATTCTACATACACCGTAGTTAACAGGAAGAATTATTGCTTGTCGCCCCTTTGTAGTGTATGTATCTCCACATCTCTATCTCCACAGTTGCTATCTCCAGCAATTCTGTCTCTCAATGGCATTTCATCTGATATTCATCTCGTTCTCTGACTTTGCTTTTAATATATCTTTTTAATTAAAGAAAAACAAGACAGGGGTCTTTTGCAAAAGGAAACATTGATTTCATGTCTTCTGTATTTTTAGAAAAATAAAATGGTGGACAGCCATATGCTTTTTTAAAAAGCGTGCCTGCCTGTCTAGAACAGTGTTTTTCAGCCAGTGTGCCACGGCACACTAGTGTGCCACGAGACATGGTCAGGTATGCTGTGGGGAAATTAAACATGGGTTCCCAAACTACGGCCCGCGAGCTGGATACGGCCCGCGGAGGCCATTTATCCAGCCTGCCGCCAGCCGCCTCCATCCAAACATAAACATTCCCCTCACAATCCCTCCAGCTATCAGCGACAGGAAGAGTGGAGACACAGGGAACGCGCACTGACCAATCACCTTCTAGGATTCACCCCGACCACTAGCGATGAACCAATAGCAGGCTGCTTCTCATCCACACCCAGGAAGGTCCCTGGGCTGCCATGCACTTGTCATTGTGTGGCCGTGGCGAGTAGTTGTAGCTGCTACTCCGATTTCTAATCCTGGTCAGGACTGGAGGTAAATGTTGCCACCACTAGATGAAGCCTCAACTGGCTATGTATAATATGTACTGTGTTGGAGTGTCATTTTGGTTGGTGGTGTGCCCCAGGATTTTGTAAATGTAAAAAATGTGCCACGGCTCAAAAAAGGTTGAAAATCACTGGTCTAGAAGAAAGGGAAAAAAAGACATTTGGGGTCAGACAAGGATGATGATGTTAGAAAAATTCCCCAATGAACATTGGGATGTCCCACCTCTGCCATCAGGCATAGGGGAAATGAGACATCTTCCCCAGGCCTATATAGTTTATGTGTGGTATGTTGTGTGCATGTTTTTTTTAAAATTATGGGTTTTTAGTTTTTTTAATATTAGATTTATATTGTACAGTTTTCTACTATTGCTGTGAGCCACCCCGAGTCTACAGAGAGGGGCAGCGCACAAATTTAATAAATGAATGAATGAATGAATGAATGAATGAATAAATGTCATGATGGGCATAATGTCATTGTACCTTTAAAAAAAAAATAAGTTTTTTAATTAAATTTTTCCACAACAAACAAACAAACAAAAAAAGAAAAAAAGCTTAAAGAAAAGTGTGCCCAACACCAATAATCCCTCCACCATTAGGGGGTTCAGTTATTTACAGTAAATTTCAATTTCTTCCTTGGCTTCGGTTTACATTTCTTTACATACAAAGAGTGATTGAAGTTTATTTTTCACATTGTCGTCATATATTCTACGTAAAATATAATCTTTCACCTTATTCCATCGTGCCATCAGCTTCTCCAATTTATTTTCATCACAGTTAATTAATCTTGATTCCGTAATTTCAAAGTGAATGTGGTCCACCATGTACCAGTACCAATTTTGGATTGTCCATTTATTGCTGTCCTTCCACCCTAATACCACTACTGCTTGAGCGCTTTCCAAGGCTGCTATTTTGATTTCTCTAAATTCTCATAATTCCCCATGTTTAACTAATGTTGCTAATTCTTTCGTGATTATCCAATTAATGTTTAACATATTGTTAATTTCATTCTGTACTTCCTTCCAAAATTTTTGAACTTCAGCACATTCCCAGAGCATATGCATAAAAACTCCTTTTATTTGGCAACCGTGCCAACAGTTTCCTTTTCCTTTCCTCTGGAAGTGTGCTAGTTTTACTGGCGTGAAGTACCATTTGTGTAAAATTTTCCTTCTCATTTCTATAATTCTTGTGTTCTTTATCTTATATATATTTTCTACTACGTCTTCCATCTTGTTTTCATTAATCTGTAATTCATTTTGCCAGTATCTTGTTAGGCCTTTAATCACTTCCTCTTCCACTTGTAATAACATACTATAAATCTTACTAGCCTGTCCTTTTGAATCATTACTCTTTTCTTTCAGTATTTTCTCTAGACAGTTTTCTTCTCTTAAAAATGCTTCTTTAATCTCCGTTTTATTCAAATATTTGCATATTGCATTAATCTGCAACCATTTTTGTTGGCCCAACCACCATTTGAGGCGAGTTCTGTTAACTCTTCCATCTGTCTCATATAATTGTTCTATTCTCATTATGCCTTTATCATTTAATTCCTTTATAACTCTACCTAGGTTAATGTCATTATTTATGTTCAAAACATGCAAGGTTGATAATTTTGAGTTCCTATTTGCTAATTTCCCTTGCCATTTTGACCAAATATCTACAGCTGCTTTGAAAGGACCAGCTAATCTATTGATTTCTATTTTACTCCATTTTTTAAATAAAATTTCTTTGTTTTTAACGTTGTTAATCTCCTTTTCAAGTTTCACCCACTTCTTTTCTGTCAGTAATTGCAATTCCATTAATCTTTCTATTTGAAATGCCTCTCTCTATAATTCTAAATTTGGGCACCCCCATCCTCCATCTTTTTCTCTGGCAGTCAGCCATCGTTTCCTTGTTCTAGGTTTTTTATTTCCTTCAATCCAATAGTTCATTTTAGTGTCCCATTCCTTTAGTTTTACTCCTGGGAAGGTGCCTGGTAAAACTTGGAATAAGTACATCATTTTTGGAATAATCATCATTTTAAGAGCTCTTACTTTGGCCATTTTTCTCAAACTTTTATCTTTCCACTTTTTAATTTGCTTTTGCATTTTTTTCCATATGAAGTTATAATTTGCCTCAGCAATTTTATTTGGGTTTTTAAATAACCAAATTCCTAAGTATTTCATTTTTTTACATCCTAATTTCAATCCTGAGTTTTTTCGTATCTCGATTTGCTCTTTGGGACCTATATTCAAACAGAATATTTCTGATTTCTCAATATTAATTGAGAGACCTGATTGGTCTTTAAATTCCTGAAGTACCACCATTAATTTTCGCATCATTTCAATGGGGGTTTCAGACAGTATTATGGCATCATCTGCAAAGAGATTTAATTTCAATTCGAGTTTCCCAATTCGGTAACCCTTCCAATCCCTATCATCTCTGATTTTATTTGCTAGAACCTCAATTGCCATTGCAAACAAAGTGGGGGAAAGTGGACACCCCTGCTTAGTTCCATTTTGGATATTAATTTTCTCTGTTCTATTTCCATTTACCCTAATATAGGCCATATTATCCTTATAGATTTCTTTTATAATTTGACAGAAGTTTTCTCCCATATTTAATTCCTTACAAAGTTGAAACAGGTAATTATGATTAACTTTGTCGAATGCTTTGTACACATCTAACTTCAGAACACATAATTTCTTTTTGGTAGTGGTAGCATGGTGTAACACATTAACAACATTCCTAATTGGTTCGTGAATCTTTCTTCCTTTAACAAATCCATATTGGTCTTCCCCAATTATTTTTGGTAAGATACTCTCTATCCTATTTGCTATAATTTTCATAAATATTTTATAGTCCTGGTTTAATAAGCTGATGGGGCGATAGGATCCCGGATCTAACAAATCACGATCTGGTTTTGGAATAGTGATAATCTCGGATGTCTTCCATGACTGTGGAATGTTGAAGGTTTGAAGTATGTTATTAAATAGTTTCCCCAAATGAGGTAATAATTGAGTCCCAAAAGTCTTATAATATTCCCCCGTAAGTCCGTCTGGGCCTGGAGCTTTGGCAGGTTTCAGTCCATTAACAACTCTAATAATTTCATCATTTGTCATTGTCCCGTTTAGCATTTGTTTATCTTCATCAGTTAGTTTCTCCTTAGTCTCTATCTTTTGCAAAATAATCTGATCTTTTTTATATAACTCTTCATAAAACTCTTTCATTATTTTTTGCAATTCATCATTACTACGTTTTATAACACCTTTCTTGTCCCTTAGAGCAACTATACAAGATTTTTCTTTTCTTTTTTAAAAATAATTTGCCATTTGTTTCATTGATTTATTGCCCCATCCCAAAATTTTCTGCTTTACAATCAATCTCATATTATTCCATATTTGTTGATCCATAAGTGTCAGTTGTTGTTTTTTAATTTTTAGTAAATTGTTCCACTCCCCATTTCTTGTACTTTTCAATCTTTCTTGAGTTAACTCAACATCTTTAATTATTTTTTTCCTTTCTGTCTCACATTTTTTTTTAATATAAATTTCGGTACTGATACAATTCCCTCTCATAAAGGCCTTATGTGCATCCCAAATTGTTGATTGCTTCATATTTCCCGTGTCATTTAATTTAAAATATTCAATCAATTCTTTTTGGAGTTTCAATTTATTTTCTTCTCTTCCTGACACAATGGGATTGTATCTCCATATTTTTTGTTTATTGTTTGAGTCAAATACAATTACTGCTAATAATGGGGCGTGGTCAGATAACCAAATGCTTTCAGTTTCAGCTCTTTTAAGATATGCATTCCCGATTTTGTTCATTAATATATAGTCGATGCAGCTAAACTTGTTATGCCTAGCTGAATAGAACGTGGCTCTATTTGTCGCCTCGTCATGAAGATCCCTCATACCTAATTTATTTAATGGCACATTATTTTTCCCCTGTTTCCCTGCTATCAGTTCAATATTGAAATCACCTGCCAAAATCACTGTACCTTCTGCGAAGTTATTCAATTTACGCTTTGTATTTAATATGAATTGCTTTGTGTTTACATTTGGGGCATAAATTACTGCTAATGTTATTACTTTATTGTTCATTTTTCCTTTAACAAATAACATCCTTCCCTCCTTGTCCCTTTTAGTCTGGGTCAATTCAAAAGGAACTCTTTTATTTATTAAAATTGCCACTCCTTTACTTTTATGATTATTGCTTCTGGACTCATATACCCCTCCCCAATCCTTACAGTTTGTTAATTTATCATTTCTTTTTCTCCCCTTATGTGTTTCTGATAAAAATAGAAAGTCTACTTTTTTATCCCTAGCCAGTTTCATGATTCTGTAACGTTTGATCTGTGACGACAATCCGTTCACATTTAGTGACATCAGAACTTTTTCACCCATTCCTTTTAGTTATGTTTCTCTCCTCTGTAAAGCGAAGCATATTGGAAGATTCTTCATTTATAATCTTGAACCCCCACCCAAGTGCCCCTCCCTCAACATTCCCCCTGGGGGGAATCAATGGAAGAAATCTCCATTGGCTCCGAGAGGCACCCATGGCTTTGCTATCCCTCTAGTACGCTCTAACAAAAATACTCCTTTAAGAGTCAAATAGTAACCCTCAAACACCCCCCCCCTATTCCTTCCTTTAGATAATGAAGGGAAAAGAATACCCATAAAGTTAGTCAGCTGGGAACAACAACACCATTTATACAATGCAATGCTTGTTTCTTATTTCTTCTTTTGGCGTGTGATGCGTCCCTCCTCCTTCTTTCCCTTCTCTTGAAGTAAAGCTAGTTCTTTTTCTAATGCGATGATTATTTCCTCCTTCTCTTGGCTGCTGGGATCTCCTGTAGATAACAGAGAAATTGTTTCTCCCCCTTCAGCTCTAATTGTGTCTTTTGTTGACATTGCATGGTGATTTATATCCGGATTTATTCCCAGCTGTCGAAGCATTTGCATTCCTTCTTCCAGGGAACTCGCAAAATAAGTCTTGGCATCTTTGAAGATCAGGATCGTAGCTGGAAATTTCCATGTGTAACGCTGATTTTTCTGTTGGAGCATATTCGTCACTTGTCTCATTTGGTTTCTTAACATCAGCGTCTGAGGAGATAAATCTTTCAAGACCCGGACAGGAGAGCCTTTATAATGAAGATTTGGGTTTTTTTTTAAGCTGTGTAAAAACTTCGGCTGCTCTCCGCTCCAGGGCAAATCTTATCAGACTATCTTTTTGATTGGCTAAATTCCGAGGACCGTAAGCCCAATGGACTCTCTTAATTTCATCCAAGTCCACTGTGATTTTACTTTCCAGGAACCATTGGTAAATCAATTGGGTTAATTTCTTATTTTCACCAAAATCCTGCTTAAATCCCCTCAATCGTAAGTTTGATCTCCTCTGCCTGTCCTCCAAATTGTTTATACGCTGCTCTTGTTTTTTCCTATCTGCCTCCAGTTTCAAGATCCTTATCTCCTGATCTTTGGATTGAACTTTCAGTTCGTTCATGCCATTTGTCATTTCTTTCATGGCTAGTTGCATTTCTTTAAGTTGTTCCCCCATGTTAGTAAATGCCTGGAGGAGTGTATCCATTTTTCCCCCTCGATCTGGGATAGTCGCCATTTCCCTTGGTCGTTTTACTCACTTTTTTAGCAGTGAAGTTCTGGTCTATAACTCCTCTTTTTAGCTGATCCAAGCAGGTTTTCGAAGTCTCTTTCAAGTTCTCTATCTCATAAATCACTTTCACTTAGCTTGGGAGGGCTGTTGAGGGCTAAGATTTGTTTTCTGTAATCACATCTGGAGAGCGTTCCGTGGGAGCGTCTACTCTGGACGCATGCGCAAAGCCTTCTCCCGCAAAGCCTTGTACCTGATATCTATGTCTATGGCAGTGTTTCTCAATTATTTTCTGTTACGCCCCACCTGGGAAGAAGTAAACATTTTGTCCCGTCCCCCCAAGTCTCTGCCGGGACAATTGTTTGCGATATTTGGCATGTTTTCACTGAAAAAAACTCAATGGGTTTATCAGCGTGATTGGGGTGTAATGTATTTAAGTGATGCTTTAATTTATTTGGCTTCATGCTGTCTGCTGCCAACATTTTAGACACAGTCAACATACCGGTCTTTCCTTGTCTCCCACCATAGTCACAGAAAAGTCAAGTGCTGCATACGCTTTGTCATATTTCCTCTTCTTAGTTTTCGGGAGACTTACATTTGTCTCATTATCTCCATCTCTCTCCTCCTTTCTTTTCATCCCTGTTAAATATTTTTCCATGATGTCTCCTAAGAGTTTGATATCTGCACTTGTGTGCTATTGTTCAGTGCAAAGAAGAACCCCAACTCAAAAAAAGCACATTCCCTGAGGCCATAAGCCCCCCTCGCACCACCCCAACATCCCCCCCCCACTATTTGACAAGCACTGGTCTATAGGAAGATAAAAGGTATGCTGACAGGGGAAGGTTATAGAACAGAAAGAAGGAACATCCCAGCCAATTTGTTAAGGCATTAAGGTAGAAACCAGCAGATGGCGAGTTTTAGTCTTACCTAAGGCATAAAAAAACAAAAAAGGAAAAGAAAAACAAAAACAAAAAAATCCCAACAATAGAAATGGAAAAGGAAAGAAAATAAAAAAAAGTTGATTGGAAACTTGAGTGCAAATTGCCAGGAGTCAATGAGTTCTAGTCCCACCTCCGACATGAAAGCCAGAATACCTTAAGCTGTGTGGACTTCAACTCCCAGAATTCCCCAGTCTGCATGGGAGTTGAAGTCCTCATATCTTAAAGATGCTGAGGTTGAGAAACGTTGTTCTAGAGACCTCTAACAATTGTGCTGAGACCACTGTCCCGGGAAGGTTGGATGAGGCTGGAAGACATGGATAGGGAAATGGCCTAAAATTGTTGATTCCAATGATGTTGAAGATCCATTCCCCGTGCTGGTTGGGGAATTCTGAGAGTCGACGCCCATAGGTCTTAAAGTTGCCAAGACTGGATACCTCCGCTAAAGAATTCTATTGAGGAATGAATTCAAATCATCTTTAAAAGGACAGATTCTTAGCTTGTGGGCTCTACTTTGATTCTCTTACTGGAATCCTGATGACTTTCAAGAAGGGCTGTGGGCTTTATTTTGTTAGAATCTTGCTGAAATTCCCTAACTGTTGCATGCAAACAATTGGTTCTGCTAAATGAACATATATTAAGAATTAAAGTACCCAGATTCTTCTCATGACTACAAAGAAGTAATAAGAACCAAGTTCATCCATCCCTTCAGCCCCAGTTTTCCTTTTATTTCAGCAGCTTCCATTTGTATGGAAGGAGAGAAAGGTTTTTTCAATGTCTTTTTTATGATCAGATCTTAAGGAAATATATATCATTTCATTTCATTTCATTTTATTATTTTAAATTTGCCACCCATCTCGTGTGCAATAACTCTGGGCATCTTACAACATTGTTGTATGATTGCTGTAATTGGGTATGTCTAGTTTAATAAAAAAGAAGGACTAGGGATTATATGATAGTAATGCTCCAATATTTGAGGGACTCCTACATGAGGGGAGTCAACCTATTTTCCAAAGCACCAAAAGCACCAAAGGCAAGACAAGAAACAATGGGTGGAAATTAGACAAGGAAAGAAGTAACCTAGAACTAAGGAGACATTTCCTGATAGTGGTAACAATTAAGCAGTGAAACAGCTTATCTTCAGAAGTTATGGGTGGTCCATCATTGGAGGCTTTCAAAAAGAAACCATACAATCATTTATGTGAAATGGAATAGGGTTTCCTTCCTGAGCAGGGAGGGAGTAGGACTAGAAGACCTCTAAGGTACCTTCAAACTCTATTATTCTGTTAACATAAATTATTAAGAGTTTTATTGGTCAGTTATCTGCTCTATCTGCTCTATGTCCCTGATTGAAATGACATCTGCAAATACTATATTATATTTATAACTCTTCCTCCAGGAGCTCAAGATAGCCTTCAAAACTTGCTGGCAATTTCATCTAAGCGACCTCAACAAAAATTGACAAGAATACAGTAAACATTCAGATTTTGGCCTCTTCCCAAACTATGGAGAAAGGATACAGGATTTCCTCCCATATTTGACCGAGCAATGACCGAGCTTCAGGGTTTGCGTGACTCTTTATTCAACAGTTGTGTCTCTCTGAACACTCAATAGATTGTCAAGGAGAACTGATAGGTTGTGGCAAGAGCCTGATAGATTTTAATCAGAGATATGTTTTGTTGGGCAATTTAATCCATTGCCCAGAGAAGTCCTTCTCTAAAGGACATTTGGAGATGGTGAGTTTCTGTGTCATGTTTCTGCTCTATATCAGGATCTGTGAATGATTGATGTGGCTGAACATTCACTCTGCTTCAGCTATGTCCAGCTTGTTGAGGGCTGGGGGTGGTAACACACAAAGTGGAATGAATGCAGGGCAGTGAAGAGCCAAATTCTAGAAAAACCATGTTAAGTTGTTGCTGCGAGGCCTCCTGACTTGCCAAACATTGGTTGTGAAAATAATGAAGAAGAAAAGCATGTTTTCAAATCTCAAAAAGACATTAAGAAAAGAGATGTCAACCGCTCAATGGAAAATTACAGAATTATAGAATCACAGGGTTGGAAGGGACCTTGGAAGTCTTCGACTGCGAACTTCTCTAGTCTAATCTATACCATTTCAGACACATTGCTGTCCAATCTCTTTTGAAGAACCTCTAGTGATGGAGCACTTTCAACTTCTGAAGCACTTCCACTGATTAATCATTCTCAGTGACAAGGAATTTCTCCTTGATTCTAAGTTGGTTCTCTCTTTGATAAGTTTCCATCTGTTAATTCTTGTGATGCCTTCAAGTGCTTTGGAGAACAGGTCAACCTCCCCTTTCTTTATGATAGCCCCTCCAATATTGGAAGATTGCTACCATGTCCCCCCTTGTCTTTCTTTCTGTTAGATTAGTTATATGCACTTCCTGCAACCGTTCATCATACACTTTAGCTTCAATCCCCTAATCATTTTTGTTGCTCTTCTCTGCACTCTTTCTAGAGCAGTGATGGCGAACCTATGGCATGGGTGCCACAGGTGGCATGCAGAGCCATACCTGCTGGCACTCAAGCCATTGCCTTAGCTCAGCTCCAATGTGCATGTATGTGCCAGCCAGTTGATTTTTGGCTTGCATAGAGGCTCAGGGAGGTGTTTTCGACTTCCAGAGAGCCTTCGGCGGGATGGGGGAGGGCGTTTTTACCCTCTCCCGGCTCCAGGGAAGCCCTTGGAGGCTAGGGAGGATGAAACATGAGCCTACTGGACCCACCATAAGTTGGGAAACAGGTCATTTTCAGCCTCCAGAGGGCCTCAAGGAGGTGGGGGAAACTATTTTCACGTTCCCCAGGCATTGAATTATGGGTGTGGGCACTCGCACATGCGCGATAACACACATACATGCTCTTTCAGCACCCGAGGGAAAAAGGTTTGCCCTCACTGTTCTAGAGTTTCAACATTGGTTTGTAACATGGTGACCAAAATTGGATGCAGTATTCCAAACGTGGTCTTACAAGTGCAAATATAAAGCAGTCGTATCACTTCTCATGATCCTGATGCTATCTCTCTGTTGATGCAGCCTTAGGATTGCATTGACTTTTGTGGAAGCTGCAGCAACTTGCAAGCTCATATTTAAGTGATTGTCCACTAGGATAGCTAGATCCGTCTCACAGTTACTGCTGTTTACTGCAACCTTTTGCTCTTCTCAAATTATCTCCAGATCTTATGTATGCTTTCCGAAACAGGAAGAATACAACAAAATAACAGAAGCCCACATCTAATACCTCTTTCAGAGGAGAAAATGATTGGCATGGTGATGACATCTAGCATTATTTACAATGAACTTGCCTCAGGGTGGAATTGGGATGACTGAGTGGAACTGAGCATTTACTGGCCAGATGCCTATGTAGAGGTCATAGCAGATTTTTTCTCTCTGCACCCGGAGAAATATCTGCCGCTACCTAGGATTGAACTCACAGCTCCCTGATTGTGAGGTGAGAGTTCCACCTCTAGGCCTGCTTCTATGATGACATCTAGCATTGGCCTGTTCCAGAGCTTTACACTTTTCTTCCTGAATAATCAAGACATGCAATCAGGCATTTGTATACGGCCCAAGATCATAATGACAAATGCAGCTGGAAAAGGCATCTCCATAGGTTAGCTGGAACAGGTTAGTTCAATTTGATGGAATATTTACTTTATACAACCACTTTAGTAAATATTTCCAAATATAATAAGGGAACTGATAGTATTTCATATTATTTGGAGAAATAGTATTGATATTCAATGCAGGGTTGATAAAATTAAGGGAAAAAGCTTTTTGCTTCATGCTAGGGCACAACAGCTGGAGATAACTGGGCTTCTTGGAGAATAAATTTCATAGAAGCAGGCATAAGTGGCAAAGAGTCTTCTACATAGGATCCCAAACTGGAATATTCTAGAACAAGGGTGTTCAACCTGAGCAGTGTTAAGACTTGAGGACTTCATTAACAAAGTATGAAATAAGGAAAGTTCAGAACTTTTCCTATTAGGTATATTCCCCAAAAATTACAAAAAATAAATTCAATATTTGATAGTGCATATTTTAACGGTGGCAAGAATAATGTTTGCACAACGATGGAAATACGAAGAAATTCCAAAAGAAGAAGAAGGGACAATTTAAAAAATCATTGAATGTGCTGAAATGGATATGATGACGAGAAAGTTGAAAGGACAAGAAAAAGAACATTATAAAATCTGGGATAAGGTTTATGATTGGCTAGATAAAAGATTAAGGAATAATGAGTAAATAATTAAGTCATAAATGTGTAAATAATAAATAGTCATAAATGTGTAAATAGCTATATTAGAATGTTAAATATTAAGAATTAGAGAAAATAGTAGTAAGGAATATAAGAATATGTATCTTTGCATGAAAACATATGTAGAATTTTACTCTAGAAACTTCTGTTAAGAGCGGGGTGGCAAAAGCCTTTATATATGTTTTATGTTTGTTGGTGTTCTGTCTTGTCTTATAATAAAATAATAATAATAAAACGATTTGTGGACTTCAACTCCCCAAATTCCCATTGCTGACTGGGAAATTCTGGAAATTGGTCCACAAGTCTTAATGTTGCTAAGGCAGGGCACCCTTTTTCTAGAGCCATTGTGCCAACTTTGGAATCTTTCTAAATCGAACATGGATGGAACCTTGGAAGTAATAATAATTAATAATAATTAATTATTTCCCACAGGCTGATATAGTTTTATGTATGGTATGCTTGTGCTGTATGGTTTTAAATGACAGGTTTTTGTCCAAGTTTAATTTTATTCCCACCCACCCAATTCTGCTGCTGCCTTGCCACCATGCCAAAATATCCTTACCTGTCTATCCTCACTTGAGGGCTCCTTGGTGCTCCCTGAGCTTGGCTGTTTCCTTGCATAGGTTTCATTACCCAAACTAGGTACCTTTGGAAGGCTTTAAAAACTCACCTCTGCCAGCAGGCCTGGGGCGGTTGAGCTCTAATCACTCTGCTCCGGGCGTTAGTATGACTGTGATGTGAATGAGTGCAATTATATTCGTGTGCTTTCTGCCGCACGAATCCCAGCGACAGATTAGGTCCCACAGAGTCAGCCTTCTCCGGGTTCTGTCGACAAAACAATGTCGTTTGGTGGGACCCAGAGGAAGAGCCGGGGCGGCCCTCTGGAATCAACTCCCCCCGGAGATTAGGACTGCCCCCATCCTCCTTGCCTTCCATAAACTCCTGAAAACCACCTATGTCGCCAGGCATGGGGAAATTGATTCCCCCGCTGTCCCGCTTTATGTATGGTTTGTTGAGCTGTGTGATTGATTTTTAAATAACGGTTTCTTAATGTGTTCTTTTTTTTAAATACTTGATTTGTAGACTGTACTGTTGTTGGAAGTTGCTCCGAGTCCTTGGAGAGAGGCGGCAATCAAATCAAATCAAATCAAGTCCAGTCCAATCCAATCCAATCCAATTAAAAAATATGGGTTTTTAAATTAGTTTTATAATTGGGCTTTAGAACTGTTTTTTAAAAAATTGCTTTTATATGTTGTGAGCCGCCCTGAGTCTTCAGAGAAGAGCAGCATATAAGTCCAATAATGCACCGGCGACCTGTTAGGGCTCATAGAATTGGCCTTCACCAGGTCCCAACAGCCAAACAATGTCGGCTGGCGGGCCCCAGGGAAGAGCTTTCTCTGTGGTGGTCCCGGGTCTGTGGAAAGAACTCTCCCTGGAGATTGGCACCGCTCCCACTCTCCCGGTCTTCTGGAAGATGCTTAAAACATACTTATGCCGGCAGGCCTTTGGCCATTGAGGTTGGACACACTGCTCCAGCCGTGTATGAGTGGAGATTGAATGGATGGTCTGAATGCTTGGATGAGTCAGTCTAGAAAGGTTTTAGAATGTTTTATTGGGGTTAATTTTTAAATTTAGTCTAAAATTTTCAATTTCTAATGCGCTTTTATGCATTATTGATGTATTATTTATGTTGTAAGCCACCCTGAGTCCTTGGAGGAGGGTGGCCTAGAGTTCGATAAATCAATAAATCGATAGATAGATTTCTAATGCGCTTTTATGCATTATTGATGTATTATTTATGTTGTAAGCCACCCTGAGTCCTTGGAGGAGGGTGGCCTAGAGTTCGATAAATCAATAAATCGATAGATAGATAGATAGATAGATAGATAGATAGATAGATAGATAGATAGATAGATAGATAGATAGATAGATAGATTGGATGGATGGATGGATGGATGGATGGATGGATGGATGGATAGATAGATATGATGGATGGATGGACGGATGGACGGATAGACAGACAGACAGACAGACAGACAGACAAACAAACAAACAAACAAACAAACAAACAAACAAACAAATATCATCAGCAAGAAAACAACCCAGCTCAGACAGCACCAGCATTGGGTTGCTACCTGGTACAGGCCACACTGCGCACTGGTAGCAAAAATGGAGCTACGCACGTGAGATTTTTTTTTGGCGCATGCAAGAAAACAAAACAACCACTGAAATCTTGCATGCACGTGCGTCCCCTCGAAAGATTTTGCTTCCTGCATAAATGCTGCCCCCCCTTGGAGAGAGGCAGCATAAAAATCCAATAAATAAATAAATAAATAAATAAAATCTTGCTGGGATGCAAGTGCCAGTCACCTGGAGCTGCACGCGCATTTCACCGGTAGCGCAGGAATTTCAATCCCCGCCTGTCCTCATTTGATTATAAAATTCTCAAAAAAGGGGTGGTGGTTTCTTTGTACTACCGAAGGTAAGAATTTCAGTATTTCTGGAAAAAAAAGCTCTAAACATCTTCAAGAAATGGGAGACAGTAGTGATCTCTCTTTTGGAACTCCAGCTTTCAGACTAATTTTATTTCAAGCGAAGAATATGAAATACAGATGCACTTTAATTTCATATCCTTCTTCTCTTCCCCTTGCCATTCAGTTCAATCAAGCACAAAACAGGAAGATATATTTGCTGGCATTTTTCTCTTTCTCTTTTTCTCTCTCAGTCCCTCCTTGAAGAGCTGGCGAGGCAGCACATTTTTAATAAGACAAAAAGAAAACGCTGATTAATTTCATTATTTTAGCTTTGATTTCAGAACAGGGAGGTAAAAAGAGGAGGCTGTGTGTATTCCAAATTACTTTTGCTAGCCAATTACCTTGAGAGCTTTTTGTGGTAGGAAATGGATTCAGGCAGTATAAATAAATCAATACATCTGTCATCATGGCATACATGAGGGATATGCAAATTATCAGTATAGGAGAAGCAGCAATTATACAGGTGGCTGCGAATGGATGGCAAATATCTCCTTAAAGAGACAAAGGAAGGGACCTGCATTCTCCCCAATCCAAAGATATTTACAGAAAGAACTGTAACCCTATCTCATGAGCAGTCAAGATACTGAACTTCTTAGAATATCACAGTACATAATCCTAGAAATCTAGCCCAAGAGATTTGTTACAAATCAACCACTAAAATAATTAATTAATGAATTTGGTGCAATAAGAGATTAGGTGAAACTTGGCTCAAAAACAGTGAGAGAGGACGTGGAGTCCGAGTGGAAAATCCCTTAAACATGAGCCAGAAGTGTGCTGCAACAGCCAAAAAAGCTAATACAATCCTTAGTTTTATTAGGTACAGAAGGGCTGCAAAAAAGTTTACTACCACACTATGAGCGTGGCTTGTTTTGTGGGTGTGCTTGTCGGCCATGTGACCAGGTGGGAGTGGCTATTGTTATTGTTGTTGTTGTTGTTGTTGTTGTTGTTGTTGTTCTTCTTCTTCTTCTTCTTCTTCTTATTATTATTATTATTATTATTATTATTATTATTATTATTAATAATTAGATTTATATGCTGCCCCTCTCCGAAGACTCAGGGCAGCTCACAACACAATACACAATGTACAAATCCAATATTAAAAAAACAGGTTAAAACCCTTATCATAAAAATTAATCACACAACCCAAGCAAACCATACACAAATCATAGTAGCTATGTAGAATATCAACTTCCCCAAGCCTGGCGACATAGGTGGGTTTTTAGGAGCTTGTGAAAGGCAAGGACCCACCAAAGATGGTACCTATTTTTCTACGTGCATGTGCTAGATTGGCAGAAGCTGGGACAAATAACAGGGGCTCACTCGTGATGCAGCGCTAGGAATTCGAACCACCAAACTGCTGAACTTTTTGATCGACAAGCCGAGCCACTGTGCCCCTTTCTACCTAGTCTTACATCATAACGTATTTCTCTGGATTTGCTTACCTGATTGGGCCAACCTAGTAAATTGTGGTTTATTCCTGGTTAGTCAAACTAGTATACTAGAGTGATGTAGGATAAGCAGATCAATAATAATAATAATAATAATAATAATAATAATAATAATAATAATAATAATAATTTTCTTTTATTCATTAAACATGAAACAGTCAACTGAACATTCAAAAATGCATCAAAAATACCATTGATTGATGCTAATGGTTGATAGGGGCTGTTACCAGAGTTCTGTCAACCAAGTACCTTCTTAAGCTGTACAGGTGAAACTCGAAAAATTAGAATATCATGCAAAAGTTCATTATTTTAGAAATGCAACTTAAAAAGTGAAATTAATAAATGAGTGAGACTCATTACATGCAAAGCAAGATAGTTCAAGTTGTGATTTCTCATAATTGTGATGATTATGGGGTATAACTCATGAAAACCCCAATCAACCATCTCAGAAAATTAGAATATTACATGCGATTAGTAAAAAAAAGGATTGTACATAGAATAATATCGGACCTCTGTAAAGTATAAGCATGCACATGTACTCAGCACTTGGTTTGGGCCCCTTTTGCATCAATTACTGCCTCAATGCAGCGTGGCATGGAAGCTATCAGCCTGTGGCACTGCTGGGATATTATGGAAGACCAGGAGGCTTCAATAGTGGCCTTCAGTTTGTTTATTAATAGAGTTGAAAGGGACCGTTAGGTCATTGAGTCCAACCCCCTGCCTGAGCAGGAAACCCTACAGCACCCCAGCCAAATGGAAGTCCAATCTCCTCTTGAAGGTGTCCAGAGTTGGGGAGTTCACCACCTCCCCTGGCAGGCAGTTCCATTGGTTGATCACTCTGACCGTCAGGAAGTTCTTCCTTATTTCCAGGTTGAATCTCTCCTTGTTCAGCTTCCAACCATTGTTCCTCGTCCGGCCCTCGGGTGCCCTGGGGAATAAAGAGACCCCCTCCTCACCGTGGCAACCCCTCAAGTATCTGTAAACTGCTATCATGTCCCCTCTAGACCTTCTTTTTTCTAGGCTGTCCATGCCCAGTTCTCTCAATCTCTCTTCGTAAGTCTTGGTTTCGAGTCCCCTAATCATTTTGGTTGCTCTTTTTTGCACCTTCTCCAGAGTTTCGATGTCTTTTTTGTAGTGAGGTGACCAAAATTGGATGCAGTACTCCAGGTGGGGTCTGACCAGGGCATAGTAGAGTGGTATTAGTACTTCCCTGGTCTTGGAGCGTATTCCTCTGTTGATGCAGCTTAGGATTGAGTTGGCTTTTTTGGCTGCTGCTGCACATTGCTGACTCATGTTTAGTTGATTGTCCACCAAGACTCCAGGATCTTTCGCAGTCACTACTGCTGAGTGGGGTATCTCCCAGGCTGTATGTATGTCTAGGGTTCTTTTTGCCGAGGTGGAGGACTCTGCATTTGTCGGTGTTGAACCTCATTTTGTTGGTCTGGGCCCACTGTAATAGTCTGTCTAGGTCTTCTTGTACTCTGAGCCTGTCCTCAAGGGTGTTGGCTACCCCTGCCAGCTTGGTGTCATCTGCAAATTTTATTAGTTCCCCTTTTATTCCCTCGTCCAGGTCGTTGATGAAGATGTTAAAGAGTACAGGACCCAGGACAGAGCCCTGTGGTACTCCACTGTCTACTTTTTTCCATGTGGATTTGGTGCCGTTGAGGACAACTCGTTGGGTGCGGTTGGTCAGCCAACTGTTTATCCATCTACATGTGTAGTAATCTACTCCATTTTTTTCTAGTTTGTGGATTAGGAGATTGTGGTCGACTTTATCGAAAGCCTTACTGAAGTCCAAGTATATGAGGTCCACTGAGTTGCGTTGGTCAACTGACTTGGTTATGGTGTTGTTCGGTCTCATGTCTCTCACCATTCTCTTGGCAATGCCCCATAGATTTTGTATGGGATTCAGGTCAGGCACGTTTGCTGGCTGCAGTCATTGAACCAGGTGTTGGTACTTTTAACAGTGTGGGCAGGTGCCATGTCCTGCTGGAAAATGAAGTCAGCATCCCCATAAAGCTCGTATGTGGATGGAAGCATGTAGTGCTCCAAAATCTCCTGGTAGACAGCTGCATTGACCCTAGACTTAATGAAGCACAGTAGACCAACCCCAGCAGATGACATGCCTCCCCAAATCAACACAGACGGTGGAAACTTCACTCTGGACCTCAAGCTTCTTGCAGTGTGTGCCTCTTCATTCCTCCTCCATACTCAGTCAAGCTCGCTGGGGGAAGGCGAGGGCCCGGGCGAGGGGGTGCCAAAGCAGGCGCTCTGATGCCAACAGCTCCCACCGGCTCACATCTTCCAGCCCTGGCAAAGGCGAAGTCCCCAGCTGCCCTCCTTTCAGCTCTGGCCCCGGGCCTGTGGCAAGCAAACGGCAGGCTGAGTCGAGGTGGTGGCAGCGAGTTGGGCGGTGGCTGGGCTTAGTAAGGAAAAAAAGGCGGGAAAAGTTATCCAGGCCGTAAAACATCCCTGTGTGCCCGAGCGGCTGTGGCTTCTGCTTGGGTGGTGGCATCCCTTCCATGCCTCCCCGGTCGAGCCCATCTGGTCCGGTCTGGCTCAGGAGCCCGCAGGGTCACCCGGAGAAGATCCTCCGAAGAACCCCGGACACTCCCCTTCTGGACATCCCGCTCTTCCATTAAAAAATTGGGACATTTTGGAAAGTGGGTGGGACGCGGGACAAATCATTCAAAAGCGGGACTGTCCCACCAAAAGCGGGATGTCTGGTCACCTTAAGGTAAGTCTATTTACATAATCACCAGTGATTTAGCAAATTCGTTGTGTATAGCTTTGTAATCACTTTGTGTGATTTTGCTGCATTCACATAGCAAATGTGAAACAGTTTCAACTTTGTCATTGCAAAGTTGGCAGTTTGGATTGTCATTGGATTTTTGTATCTTCACTTTCATGGGATTAGTTTGAAGTGCTTGTTCAAACATGGAAATGGAAGATTTAATATTGGCTGCTCAAGAAGTGCTTGTTCTTGAGCAGCCAATATTAAATCTTCCATTTCTTTCTTGATGGTTCCCATCTTAAGCCTATGTAAGATTGTTCAATGTTTTTCAAGTGTTGTCCATGCAAAGCTTTGGTTTTCCATCTAATCCTTCATCCAGCTATTTTTTCTTATACTCTGACTTTGTTTCTGTTGGCTTTAATTATATTTCAAGCATTCAGTTTTTATTTTAATACAGTATTTTGTGGACCCTCCTGATATATTCCTTTTATTTATTTATTATTTATTAATTGGATTTGTATGCCGCCCCTCTCCAAGGACTCGGGGGGGGGCTCACAATATAATAAAAATAGTATACAATATCAAATCAAAAATCCAATTAATATAGTTATTTACTCTTAAAATACTGGAGCATTATAATAATTCATTCACATTTCAACAACAGACATACTTCACTGGCCAGAAGCTAGGGTCTAATAGCCACAAGCCTGGCAGCATAGATGAATCTTAAGACTCTTGCAGAAGGCGAGGAGGGTGGGGGCAGTGGGGCTCTCCAGGGGGAGCTGATTCCAGAGAGCCGGCCCCCCCCACAGAGAATGCTCTTCTCCTAGGCTCCGTCAAGCGACGCTGCCTAGTTGATGGGACCTGAGAAGGCCAACTCTGTGGGACCTAACCGGTCGCTGGGACTCATGAGTCAATTTTGCATTGACTCTTTGACTTTTCCATTCAAGATGTTATCTACGGTACTTCCAATATGCCTAGGTATTTGCAACCATCATCCTTTGCTAATGCTTTCACTATGTTTTCATTTCCCAGTTCTATTCCTTCCCTATTTTTTTTTTCATTTTTCTTTGCTGCATGAATAATATAGCACATTTTTCAAATCCAAAGTTCATTTTGAGGTTGCTGCTGAGTTGAACTGGGTTGAGTATTGATTTAAGTTCAGTGGGACTTTTTGAATACATTTTGAAGTCATCCATGCATAGTAAGTGGTTTATCTCAACATGTTGGTTTGAGATTTGGTATCCCAGTTTTGTGTTTCATAGGATTATTGTCAGTGAAATTAATGCAATGTTGAACAATAGTGGTGAAAGGGAGTCCCCTTGGAAGATTCCTCTCCTGATGTTGACTTCACCAATGTTCTTCGCATTAGAATTGTTTTCCATATTGTTGTTGTTGTTTATTCTCTTTTATTCATTAAACATGAGCTCAGTAAACTGAACATTTTAAAAAATGTCATAAACACCACTGATTAGTGCTAACGGTCGATTCAGGTTGCTGCTAGCGTCCCAGGTATCAACCAAGTATCTTCTTAAAATTTATGATGTTCCAAGTAGTACAGTTCTTTGCAGTTCCCCTAGTGCTATTTCAGGAAACTACAATTTCTTTTTTTTTTTGCAAATCTTTTTATTGTTTTATAGATACATATATCACAATTTGTTTATACAGTTTACAGGAAACTACAATTTCTTGATGTACTGTGTAAAATTCTTGCACATGGTGCCAAGAGTCCCGATGACAATGGATATCACTGTCATCTAGATGTTTTTCCTTATATTCTGCTTTTGTTTCTGTTGTTTTATAATGTTCTCCATTTTCACAGCCTGCAGCAATTTTACTGTACTTTGGTTCACACAGTTATTCCAACTTCACTTTTCTTCTTATTTAGTTTGATGGACCTGTAATTGCTCTCTGCCACCTATTCTTCTTGGCAGGTACAGTCTGTCAATGTCACTTTGTGGATTTAAAGTGTGGTACATATTCAAAAGGTTTACATGTTTTCCGGTCCAAATCTTCCAGTTCAGCCAAAGTCCAGTTGATTGTTCCAGTTGGGTAACTTACAATGGTGGAACTCAACTGGTTCAGGCGAAATCAGTAGTGGCAATTTGAAGTGATTCACCAAACCAATAAAAACCATCCCTGGCTGATCCCGCCCATTACCTCCTGGTTGACACTCTCCCCTTCTGGCCGCTCATCCCTTCTGGCTACTCACCCCTTCAGGCTACTCTGGCTGCTTGCCCCACCCTATATATTATTATTTTATTATTATTATTTATTAGATTTGTATGCTGCCCCTCTCCGAAGACTCAGGGCAGCTCACATCATACAATATAAAACAGTGAATACAGATTCCAGAGGGCTGTGGCCCCCACAGAGAAGTCTCTTCCCCTTGGCCCCACCAAATAACATTGTCTGGTTGACGGGACCTGGAGAAGGCCAACTCTGTGTGACTTGACCGGTCACGGATTTGTGCAGCAGAAGGCAGTCCCGTAGGTATTCTGCCCCAATGCCATATAGGGCTTTATAGGTCATAACCATATGTTGCCTTCGTCACGGGGCCAGCTAATCACGTCGCCAGTTGCCTCACCAATCTCCAGTCAGCTCAGCCCGAGCAAGTCCGAGCAGAGTGGCACAGCAGGCAATGGAGTGCACCTGCATGGCAGAAGAACAGGGTGGTAACAGCAGCGTTTTTTTCTGTGTGTTCAAGATCTTCGGTAGTTTTTGGTGGTCTCAAGCCAGCCATCACTGCCAGGAAGTGCCTGGCAAAGAGGCAGCAGCTGGCAGGCTTCTCTCAGTCACATTGAAAAAGAGAGCTTGCCTTTCAGAAAGAGGCAGTCATGGTGGAGGAAGCGGACTGGCATCACGCAACAAGGGGGATGAGATGCAGGTTGGTAGGGAGCCCAGCAGTGACAGCTCAGTCCTGGCTTGCCTTCCGCTCTGCCACCAGCTGCCATGGGAGGAAGGTAAGCCTGAAGAAAGAGGCGATCATAGGGGAGGAAGCAGGGCTAGGGCCAGGGCCTCTAAAGGAGTGGAATGGGACTGGTGAAGGGAGAGTGGGTGACATGAAGGAAGTGGCCTTTGACAGATTAGGCCAAACCTGGGCAGAAAATATGTTGGTAGGTAGAAATTCAAATTTGTTTCCTCCTGGGTTCTGTGGGCATGGCTTGGTGGGGGGAGGTCATGATATGCTACCAGTGGTGGTATTCAAATAAAATTCCTACAAGTTCTGTGGGTGTGGCTTGATGGAGGTTCATGAGGCTGAGTGGGTGTGGTTGTAAGTGACACTGAGTTGGCCACACCCACTCAGTCACATAAGCCTCCATCAAGCCACACCCACAGAACTTGTAGGAATTTTATTTGAACACCACCACTGGTAGCATATCACTAAAAGTGCCCAAATATTAATGGCTTTAATTATATTTCCAGCGTTCAGTTTTGATTTTAATAATGATCCGTATGTATTCAAAACTCCCACAAGATCTTCACCTTCTCATTTTTGATAACTTTATCCACTTTATGTTCCCATGGCTTTTTGGATACAGGTCAGTCTATTACAGTATTTACTGGAATCAACTCGCCCCGGAGATCAGGACTGCCCCCACCCTCCTTACCTTTTGCAAACTCCTCAAAACCCACCTCTGTCATCAGGCATGGAAAAATTGATTCCCCTGGGCCGTTTCCACTTTATGTATGGTCTGTATGAGATGTATACTGTTTTAAATATTGGATTTGTACTGTTTCTTGTTGTGAGCCACTCCAAGTCCTCGGAGAGGGGCAGCATACAAATCTAATTAACAACAACAACAATAATAATAATAATAATAATAACAACAACAACAACAACAACAACAACAATAAATAATCTGAGTCCTTCGGGATTGGGCGGCATAGAAGTCAAATTAATAAATAATAAGAAATAAATAATCACCAATGATTTAGTTCTATGTGACTTTTCACATACAGTTTTAAGTCATCCATGTATAGTAAATGGTTTATCTTGTCATGTTGGCTTGAAATTTGGTATCCCAGTTTTGTGTTTCTTAGGATTATTGTCAGTGAAATTAATGTGATGTTGAACAGTAATGGTAAAAGTCAGTCCTCTTGGAAGATTCCTCTTCTGATGTTGACTTCCCTAATGTTCTCCCCATTTCCTGTTACAATTGTTTTCCAATTTTGCTTTCAAACGTACAAATATTTTTTTCTGATTCCAAATTTTTCTGGACAGGTGTTACTAACAATAATAATTCTTCTTCTTCTTCTTCTTCTTCTTCTTCTTCTTCTTCTTCTTCTTCTTCTTCTTCTTCTTCTTCTCCTCCTCCTCCTCCTCCTCCTCCTCCCTTCCTTCCTTCTTGTCCCTCTCCCTCTTCTTCTTCTTCATCATCATCATTATCATCACCACATTATCACAGTCAGCCAAATGTTCAGATTGCGTTGGCATTTTTGTCTATCTGCTGAGTTCTTACTAAGGACCTGGGATAGCCAAATCTGGATGTTTGAGATAGCCACGCAGAATGGAAGCAGTTCCAAGTAAAGCCGCCTTTTGCAATTGACTTGTGGGAAAATTTGTCAATGCCTGTGGTGTTCAAGTGATGCTCCAGTTGTTTTAGAATTGCACCCAAGGTGCCTATTACTAGTGGTATTATCCACTATTCTAGTGGTACTATTCTTCTATTCTGCTGTTTCCAGGCATTACCATACATTTTTTTGTCTTTCCTAACAACAATTGTTAAGTTTGAGATGTTATGTCATAGGTAATATTATTATTATTACTATTACACTATTAAACTTTTATCCAACTGAACATTTAAAAATGTATCACAAATATCACTGACTGGCTCTGATGGTTGATATGGGTTGCTGCCAGCATCCTAGGTAGAAATAACAACAACAACAATAATTCATTACCCTTTTTTATCTTATAAAGATTTACATTCTTAATACCAGTCTGTGAGATTCACCATTTGTTAAAAATTATTAATTTTTTATTGCCACCCATCTCATTGAATCTACCCCACTTTTTATTATGCAGTTTGAATTTTAAATCACTTCAGATAAGAAGCTCTAGAAATTTATACAATGTGAATGTACAAAATAGTTCATAGTACAAAATGTTATTTTTCCTTAAGCCCCCTTCCCTTTCTACAGTTCACTTGAACCCTCTGGAGATACATGATATCATAACAAATAACATAATTTCAGCACAACTGGTAAGAGCCCTTGGGGGTAGGATGATTTTTTTTTTTTACAGAATGACATAAACCATCTGGAGAAAATATTACCACACATACTATATTGAAGTGAGGCATCCTAAAATCTCTTTATTCCAGATATTTTATTGCACAGATGATGTTTTAAGACACTGTTGGGGTATCAATTATATTTAGGACCTACCAAGCACGAAAACTTTTAAACAACTATCTTCCAAGCTAGATCTTCATTTAAATAAAGTCTGCAGATGAACTCTTTACTTGATATGAGAATGGTGTGCAATGAAGTTTGAATAGAAGGAGATTAGCTTTTTCTAATCTATGCAAGGTGGTTTAAATTTCCCTCAATGTCAACTTCTGGTCATGGAGATACAACCTTTTGAAAATGAACAGGAAATATGGATTTGTTATTTCCTGAGAAAGAAAAGTGCTCTTGTGCATATGTTACACTTGCACAGAAGTCTCTTGTAGCATTTAGTTTATCAGAAATATCAAAGGAGCTTCTTATATGACCCCCTCTTCTTTGTGGCAGCCCGCTAGACATTGCTATCATATCATCCCTAGTCCTTCTTTTCATTAAACTAGACATACACATTTCCTGCAACCATTCTTCATTGCTTCTTCTTGTTGTCTATGGAGATTTTCAAATCATTCAGGTTATGATTGTCCCAAAAGTGCTTTGTCCAAAAGGCAATTGGTCTATCTTTTTTTTCGCCCTTGAAAATGTGTCAAAAGCTTCTCAAGAAGTTTCTTGGATAAGAAGTGCAAGATTTTCAAACAAAAAACCAAGGAAGTCCAGTTGTCTTTTGGAAAAATGATTTTTGGAGTTTCTTCCTGTTGGTAGACCTACCTAGGAGATTGCAAAACAATGTGATAGAAAGTCATTTGGCTGTTTCATTTTTAAAGGTGTTTTTGTATGGATCTAATTTCATTGTTCATTTGACTTGCCATCATATCAAATCAACCCATTAAAGGTTTTACGCTGGTTCTCCTCCTACCACTTCAGTCAGTTGCAGTCGGTGTTAGCAGGGGGTCAGAGGTCGATTCCGAGATCCCTCCCTTGTGGGGTTCCACAGGTGTCGGTCGTCTCCCCCCTGCTGTTTAATACGTTACATGAAACCGCTGGGGGAGATCATCCGAGGGCACAGGGTGAGTTACCATCAGTATGCTGATGACACTCAGCTATAAATCTCCACCCTGTGTCCAATCAGTGAAGCAATGGAAGTAATGTGCTGGTGTTTGGAAGCTGTTAGGGTCTGGATGGGTGCTAACAGACTCAAACTCAACTATGACAAGACGGAGTGGCTGTGGTTTCTGCCTCCCAAGGACACTTCCATCTGTCCATCCATCACCCGGGGGGGAACTTTTGACCCCCTCAGAGAGGGTCTGCAACTTGGGCGTCCTCCTTGATCCCCAGCTGACTTTAGAACATCATCTTTCAGCTGTGGTGAGGGGGGTGTTTGCCCAGGTTCGCCTGGTGCACCAGTTGCGGCCCTTTCTGAACAGGGAGTCTCTACTCACAGTCACTCGTGCCCTTATCACCGCAAGGCTCGACTACTGCAATGCTCTCTACATAGGGCTACCTTTGACGAGCGTTTCAGAAACTACAAATTGTGCAAAATGCAGCAGGGCGAGCCTAGGCATGCCCACATCTCTCCAACACTCCACGGTCTGCATTGGATGCCAATTGGTTTCCGGAATCAATTCAAAGGGTTGGTTATGACCTACAAAGCTCTGCATGGCATGGGACCAGATTACTTACGGGACCACTTCCTGCTGCACGAATCCCAGTGACCGGTTAGGTCCCACAGAGTCGGCCTTCTCCAGGCCCTGTTAACTAGAAAATGTCGCTTGGTGGGACCTAGGGGAAGAGCCTTCTCTGTGGCAGCCCCGGCCCTCTGGAATCAGCTCCCCCCGGAGATTCATACTGCTCCCACCCTCCTCACCATTCGTAAGAGTCTGAAGACTCATCTATGCTGCCAGACTTGGGGGTCATTAGACACTACCCCAATCTCTTCTTAAAAACCCCACAATTCTGGAGGCAAGTTGTTCCATTGCTCCATTGCTCATACTGTTAGGATTTTTTCCCTTAGTTCTAGGTTGGTTCTCTCCTTGACTAGTTTCCATCCATTGTTTCTTTTTCTGCCACAAGATACTCTTGAGAATAGATTGACCCCCCTCTTCTTTGTGGCAGCCCATTAGACATTGAAACGGTGCTATCATGTCATCCCTAGTCCTTATTTTCATTAAACTAAACATACCCAATTCCTGCAACCATTCTTTATATGTTGCTCTATTGAATTTCTATTGAATTTTTATTGTTGAAACTCTAGCAGAACGAGGAAGAGGCATACTCCACTTTTTAAGTCTGAAGTCCACATTTTATTCAAAAATTTATTCAAAAATACATCTGCCTTATTTTTGTTGAGCTTTGGGTCAAAAATCTTTCACAGATTTTTTTCTCCCATCCAATCTTTTCTCCTTGCTTTGCTCCACATACCTCGCCTCTAACTATGGGAAGCAGCTTTCTGATATGACTTATGTATCTCAGTGTAAATACTAAATCAGGTAACATTCCTGGTAATATATTATAAAGTGCAGCCGATTAATGTCTTTCTTCATTTCGAGTTCACCTCCAGCACACATTAGAATGTATGGCTCAAAATCTAGCCAAAACCATTTTTCATTGTTAAATTAAACCTGCACACTTCCCCAAGGCTTAGTAGTAAAAAGTTTTAGTAAGATTAAAGGAGTAAAGGAATAATCAGTGGTTGAAGAGTTGCTTGAAAGTGAGATGGATGGCATATAAATTTATTTTATTTATTAATTCTTTATGTCACCCGTATCTCTTGCAAGATGATTGTGGGCAGCTTTATTAATAAATAAATACATTCTAACACTATATTTCCACTCAGCTCTTTTGTAATGTGATCAGGATAGAATAGAAGATGAGAATAAAAAGCCACTAAAGGATCCTTGGTGTTCTCTGAGCTTGGATGTTTTTTTGCAGATGTTTCATTACCTAAACTGAGATGGATCATATATCAACATTACCCTAGCACTGATAATGTTACCTACTTTGGCTAATGAAACATCTGTAGGAAAAGAACCAAGTTCGGAGAACACAAAGGACCTCTCATTTCAACCGTGAGCTACAAATATTCTCCTTTTTTGGCAGAAAAATGACATTTCCTTAATTCAACAATAGCACTTTTTAGGAAATATTCTACAATTGGCACATCATAATTATCCACCTCTTGGATAGCTGAACCATCAGCTAACCCAACTAAGCTCAGTTTTGGATTTTGAAGAGGTAAACGGGGGGGGGGGGGGGTTTGACCTCCACAGCCCCCAGGAGCACTCTGCAGGCAGTGAAGGGCTGCAACTTTTTTTAATACCAAACTGTGGGCATGGTTTATTTTATGGGTGTGGCTTGCAAGCCATGTGACCAGGTGGGAGTGGCTTGATGATCATGTGACGGGGGGTGACTAAAAGGTCATGTGACTGGCTTAAAGGTGGCCAACTTGACGTCACTCACGTCAAGGGTTAGAGTTAGGGTGCCTGGCATCTTCTCGCCTCAAAGAGATACAATTTCTATTTACTATTACCAAACATCCAAAATATACTATTTTATTCTATGCATATATGCCATATGTGTACATACATATTACACACAGGCTCACAAAAATATACATTATTTACTATATAAACTGTATGTGTACACACACAAGCACGCACAGCTCTTCTAAAATTATACACATTCAACCTCATTTATTGTGATAGGAAAAACATACCCAGAGCCCTGAATTGCATTCTACCGGTTCTGCGTACCCAACCAAATTTTTTCTACTGGTTCTGCATACCTGACAGTACCCGTAGAAGCCCATCACAATAAAGCAGGCCTCCCAAACTCTCTGCATGTCAAAATAGGATGTGCAGAGGGTTTGAGGGGCCTGAAGAGTGATTCTGGGGGCTGGGGAGGGCAAAAATGAGATGCATGGGGCATTTGCAAGGCCGAAAATGGGCCTCTGTTTTCATGAAAATAGGATGCATAGAGGGTTTGTGAGCCACGCAGAATGCTCTTGGGGGCTGGGGAGAGCAAAAATGCAATACATGGGGTGTTTGGGAGGTGGAAAAGGAGCCCATTTTTTGTAAACGAATTGGCCCTTTTTGACAAAAACTGGGTGCACAGAGGGTTTGGGAGGCCTGCCTAATGCTCTCGGCAGCTGGGGAGAGTGAAAATGCAATGCATAGGGGATTTGGAAGGCAAAAAACGGGCCCATTTTTCACAAAAAGAGGCATGCAGAGTGCTTTTGGGGGCTGGGGAACACTAAAATGCCGTTGCTTTCATGAAAAACGGGTGCGTTTTTGGCCTCCCAACATTTTTGGCCTCCCCAGTCCCCAGGACCACTTTGCCCTCTGTGCACCCCGTTTTTGCAAAAAAAAATATGGGCACATTTTTTGCCTCCCAAATCCCCCACCCGCTACATTTTTGCCCTTCCCAGCCCCCAGGAGCCTTCTGCAGGCCTCCCTAACCCGCTGTATGATGTTTTCTGGAAAAATGGGCCTGATTTTGGTGAAAATGGGTGGGGTTTCAGGAAGCCAAAAATGGTTGCATTCGGTGTATAAGACATACCAACACGTGTGTCTTATACACCGAAAAGTATGGCACTTGCTTATTTACTTACTTACTGATTTATATTTTTTTATTTCTTAACCAACTACCTCCCTGAGAGAATTTGCACCACACAGTAAGTCACAAGGAGAAATAAGCCAAGATTAAAACTAACTAAGTTTAACAACTTAAGCACAGGAAGCCTGTAGGCTCTGAGTGAGCTGGTGACATTGCATGAAGAAAAGGCAGGCATAGACTGAAAACTAATATCTCCTTAAATCATGGAAGCATGCATGTGAATTGAAACCATTCGGTCTACAGCAACACAAAGACAAAGGATTCCATTCATGAAAACAAAGAAGGTTCCATTCTCCATTAGCTCTGGTGGAAGCCCTTCACTTCCCGTTGAACAAAATCCCCCATGAGAAGCTGATAAGAAGCCGTTCTGGTGGGCTTACAGATAGCCATGACGTCACCCTTTTCCATTCTAGCTCTGGGGAGTTTTCCAAGGAGAATGACATCATTCAAAATGGTAGCCTCTGGTGTTAGAGGCAGAGAGTCTCGGGAACAGGGAAGCCTCGGGGAAGCCCCTAGCAGCAGAAAGAAGCCATGTGTTAAGTCCACCTTGCATCTCCAGAAACACAAGGAGTGAAGCCCAGCAATGCCCTGAGGGACAGAAAGCTGCAGTCTAAGCAGGGTTTAAAATCTGGGTGAAGATCGTGTTGATAGACCACTCCGTTGTGCTTCACGTTTAATCAGCCCTTCCAACAGAGCCAATAATTTTCTCTCTCTCTCTCCAAACTCTCTTGGCAGATTTTCCTCCCAACCTTGCTGTGTAATGTTGCAAAGATTTAGAATTGATTGGATCCAAATGGAAAGCCTTCTCCCTGAAGAAGACTGCATCCATTGCCGGCTTTCTCTCCGGCAGGCCGATTACAACAGCCACGCTCCCTCCTTCCCTCCCTCCTGGCTCAGGAGAGTTTGGAGCCCCCCCCCTCCCTCCCTCAATAGACACCCCTTCTCCCAGGGGGCAAACCAAAGGGACACCCCCTCTGAGCTTGTACAGAGGCACTTTGGAGACACGCTGAACACATCCACTCTAAACAAAGGGACACACCCTGCAGGCTGCCTCCCGGATGAACCTTTAAAACAAGTGCCTCTGATTTAAAAATATTTTTTAAAAACCAAACCTTTAAGCTAAAAATACATAAGTCTCAGCAAGTCCTTTTTTTAAAAAAAACAAAAATGAAGAAATTAAAGGTGTGTTTTTCTTCTTCATTGTTGCTGCGGTAAAGAATAGAATTCTGCTTTTTCTTTGGGGTTAAAAAAAGGCACATTCTAACGCAAATTTCAAAAGCAGTGATGACATCAGCATTATATTTAATTCCCCACCGCTGTTTTGGCTACTCTTGCAAGCTTTAAGGCAAGCTGCATTTAGCTTTGTTGCCTCTCTATACTGCACCATCGGCTCTCTCTCGGAGCCCTTCAGCTGGCGAGGGACAAATACCCAGCCAAAAAGTGCACAAATTCTTAACAGATTGGGTTCATACATGCTGAAGCCTTTCTGCAGGATACAGGCAAAGTGTACACGCCTTCAGCCAGTCACACCCACTGCAAAATATTTGCTCAAAGCTTTCGGGCTCACCAAGAATTGGAGGAACAGGTGCTTTACCACATAAGGCATAGAAAGGATGCTTAAACGCTAAGGCTTCATAAAGGGTGTTATCACTGTGGGTTTTGAGGACATTAGCAGACTTAAGTCTTAAAGCAGATTTCCAACCTCCTGCGTTCATAATACTCAGATATATTGCAAAAAAGTGCCATAGACCTAATCTAGAAGGTCAGGTAATGCAGCTTGTCTAGAAATTCACATCTTGCAAAGATATTGTAGTCAGGATCATTTAGGCACACAGATGCTCTGAAATCAGGGAGATAAGTCTCCTAAATGTAATTCATGGGTCCACAGATGGGTACCCATATCTCCACCTTAGGCAAGTCAACTAATGGTCCACAGGGACTCCTCTCTGCAAGCCCACTGGAATGCCTGTCACTACAGAAAGGCAGAAAATGTACAAGACATGACATCAGCCCACCCGCCTAAATGAGCAGGCATCCCTCTTCCAGTGCAAGTTATGGAAATATGTGCACAAACACACCCACCATCTGGACTGAGATCATTCAATTACATGCCTTTCTCGATTCGCATCGACACTGCATGGCCAGCGATGTATTTTAAGCTTCAGGGAAAGAAATCCATATTTAAAACAGGGTGGATTTAAACGTCTAATCTTCTAACAAGGCTTTATTTCTTCCTCATGCTGCAGGGATTGCAATTAAGTGGCAGGACCACTGAGGAATGTGCAAAAGATCCCCATCTATTTAAAGGCTTTCAGAGGTGGTTGGCTAAGAAATTCACAACCAGAATAAACCATTATAAAACCAGATCACATCCTTTCCGATGGACAAGATGACAACCCCCATAATCCCCAGTTATCTTGCCCATGCTGTCTGAGATTTATGGGAGTCATAATCCAAGACAGCAGAAAAGCAGGCTTCAGAAGGTTGGGTTGGATAGCCACAGTGTACAATTTGAGGAATGAGGATCACACTTGATTCTTATGCAAAGTCAAGTCCAAAAATAAGATACAGTTGTACTTCCCTTGATTAAAATTAGATAGAATTCTACATGGGTGGCATGAATCCTCCCCACGATTTAATAATTTCCACAAATTATCACATTACAAATTAAAATTTGATGGCAACTTTTAGATGACTGCAGTGGGTCACATAAAAATTTCCAAATACAGTGGTACTTCTACTTACGAAATTAATTCGTTCCGTGACCAGGTTCTTAAGTAGAAAAGTTTGTAAGAAGAAGCAATTTTTCCCATAGGAATCAATGTAAAAGCAAATAATGTGTGTGATTGGGGAAATCACAGGGAGGGTGGAGGCCATGTTTCCTCCCAGGAGATTCCTAGAGAGGCCCCACAGAGGCTTCTCCCCACCTTTTCCGGCCCTGTTTCCTCCCAGAAGATTCCTAGAGACGCCCCACGGAGGCTTCTCCCTGCCTTTTGCAGTTACAGTTTCGGAGGCTCAGGTTTGCAAGTGGAAAATGGTTCTTGAGAAGAGGCCAAAAAAAATCTTGAACACCCGGTTCTTATCTAGAAAAGTTTGTAAGTAGAGGCATTCTTGGGTAGAGATACCACTGTATATGGTAAATTTATGGAATGAGATTTTTCACATTTGGGTCAAAACTACCCCAAAGATAAATTATTCCCACCACTGAAATTCATACTTTTAATTTTAGCACCCTGAATCAGGATCAAAGTGTCATCTTCCATGAGTTGGAACATGGGCCATTCCTCATCTTTCCACCCTTCCTGGAGCTACTCTACAATGCCGTCCTTCTTACCTTCTTCCAGTTCATCCATGCTGCCAATCTTTCTGTTGCCATCGATGGAGTAAATGTAGCGAACTCCCTGAGGCAGATTAATGTTATCAGACAGAGAACGGGTCAGGTCAGCAAGCAAGGCATCAAAGCTTCGGAAACGGTCACCGGAGACGGCATAAACAATCCCCTTGAAATAACGGTCCCCGTTGCGGTAGAAACGTACTTTCTTTGCCTTCTTCTCATTGCTCAGCGCCTGTAAGGTCCTGGTGCGATAGAAACTACAGTGGGCGCTGTGAGTGGGACTTGGCAGGCCATTCATTCGGGAGCCACGCATGTTTCTGGACGCCTTATCTCTTTCGTCAAAGTGTCCAAAATCAAGTTCCATTGCTTGGTGACCCCTAAAGATGTGAAGCTGAGGCAGAAGAAGAAGGAAAAGAATGGAAGCAAAGAAGAAACAACAATAACAACAACAACAACATCTGCTACCTTGGGTGCAATCTCAAAAAACAACTGGAGCACCACTTGAACACCATCGGCATTGACAAGTTTGCCATCCATCAATTGCAAATGGTGGCTTTAGTGGGAATAGCTTCCATCCTGTGATGATATCTGTAACACCATCAAATATCCACATCTGTCTATCCCAGGTACTTGATAAGGATTTGATAGGTAAACAAAAATGCCAAACCCAGTCTGAAACATCTGGCTGACTGTTTGATGAACAACAACAACCTTACTCAGAACTACCTATACTCAGATGTTACCATAACAGCTTTTAGGTTCTTGGTTAGGATTTGAACTGTTAAGTTTTCACCAGTCCCAGACTGTGAATCAAATTGAAGAGTAAATCAATGATGATGATGATGATGATGATGACGACGATGATGATGATGCAAAATTTACTGAGAACACTAAATCAACAAAGTTCTTGAAAATGAACAGGTCAAGATCTTGTGGGGGACTTTCAAGTTGAAACAGACAGACACCTGGCCCACAACACTCTGATGTCACTATTGTGGAAAAGAAAAAACTCTGGTCCATTGATACTGCAATAGCAGGCGATACACAAATTGAAGAGAAACAACTAGAAAGAAAAATAATGATATACCACCATCTGCAAGTTGAAGTTGAACAATTGTGGAGGGAGAAATCAATCAACAGGATCCTTTGGAGCAATACCCAAAGGTTGCCTAGATACATGGAAATTTTGAACTTATCAGACCTGAATATCCTGACTTTGCAGAAAAACCTTCCTTAGTCGGAACTGCCTATATATTCAGACACTACCTTAATAGCTCTTAGGTTCTTGGTTTTTTCCTCCAGTCCCAGACTGAATAATAATTTAATAATTAGTAATAATAATTAATGATGATGATGATGCAATGATACAGCACAGTCTTTAGAGAAAGAAAGCTGATGATACAGAACTTGGACGTAAGCCCCTTAAAACAAAAAGAAAAGAAAGGATAGAAGAAATAAAACACCTGGATTTTCCTTTTTTTGGAAGGCTACCAGAGAAGATTTTTCCATATGTGCATGAGTGAACTGTTGGGAGCGTTAGGAAAGGAAGGAACCTCCTATGCAATACAATCAATCAAGATTGATTATTTCTGAGAATAATTTCCATCTCGTCTTCCTATCTTTCGGGATCTCTCTCTTTCCAAAGCAGCTTATAAGCAAAAAGAGAAAGAAAGAAAGAAAGAAAGAAAAAAGCATTTCACTGAGTCTCCTAAGACTCTCTATGGAAATCAGTTCTGTGTCTTAGGAGCAGCAACCCCTTTTATGGACACTGTTGGACTTGGAACACAGATCTGGGAACAGCTGTAAGGAGTGAGCAGAAGTTCACTGCAGTTGAGATGGGGCTGTGGACGGGGGGGGGGAGGGCATAGTAGGGGGAGAAAGGGAAGAAAGAAGATGCATCTTCTTCCATGGATGGAAACATGGAAGCAACAATGTCCTAGAGTTACACAGCCAACAAACCAAAGAACCAGTCCATTATCTGTAACAGATTCAACACGGTCAAGGGTGACTGGAGTGACCAAGTTAGGGAGGGGTGAGAATCACCAGTAAGTCTGTTCTCTGATCATACAGCAACAATGCCATTTTCTTTGTGAGCAGCTGGTTTCAGAAGCCAGTCAGCCCATCCCTCTCCCGCCCCCCCCCCAAATCCTTCCCTGGGCTCATATATCCCCCCTAAGCCATCAATCACTTTTGAGGGCTATTCTCAACCGCTCAGGAGATAACATGGAAGGGTAGAAGGAGTTAATATGGAAACAGCAGTGAGGAAGTTAATGTGGAAGAAACAGTATTGTTTCCACTTTGGAATGCAATGTGAAGGTCAATTAATCAGGAAGGCTTTTGACTTTCCCCTTTCCCTTTCCTTCTGACTGGTAAAATGAAGTGACTTTTAATTGCAGAATGCCACTTCCTAGTCGTATTCCTATCACACCCCTCCAAGTGGCACCTTTCATTGTTCGGAGCCAAAGCAAGGAACGAGAGGCTTAGCTTTAATTTGTGCAATGGAGGAGCGAGGGGAATGACAGAAAGATCCTAGGAATCCCCTCCTTTTGCAGTTTAAAACTTGGCATGCAAACCCAAGCTCTGACCATAACGGAGGCAGGGCGGGGGGGAAACGAAGGATGCAAGCTCTGGCTATCATTAGCCTTCACACAATTAGCATGCAGGTCACATCTCTACCACAGAAACAGGGCGAAATATGCTCTTGGCAATCAGGTACAAATCTTGAGCAAAAGCAATAGCTTCCCAGCCACTTCCTATCAGTTCTGTCCAGGTCCCAACCCACCATTTATTTTCTACAGGGTGATAATGACCGGTCCCTGACCTTTGTATGGTCACCCTTGAGTTGTGGAGGCAGTTTTCCCAGCCGCTTTCCCCCTTCCGTCAAATTGCAGATTCCGCTCCTGCCTGCTCCTTTCTACTCAAGTCTGCATGTACAATAGAATTGCACCAAAAGCCAACTTTTTCCAAAAAAGGAAAGGCGAAATCGAACGGCTGAGCGGTGGGCTAAGAAGGCATTTCTGGCTCAAAAGGTTCAGCCCGTTCTTCTTTCAGGACCTGACATCTGTTACTTGCCCTGCTTGGAAAAGTCAGGCTTTACTTACCGTTTTTTTTCAGCTCACAGGGCGGAGATGCTGAGAGAAAGAAAACCAGCTACACTCTGCCTTTGTTGTCTGTGCTCCAAGCAAGGAATTCCTGCCAGTTTGGCCAAGATTCCTGCTAGGTCCTAGTGCCTTTTGCATACATGGGTTTGCACGCCCATGCACACAGAAAGACAGGCAGACCCCTTCTGAAACATGAAGTGCTTTGGCTTGGCTTCACACCCAGGACCAATTTCCCTATAAAGATTCCCCTTCCCACGTTTTGAAAGAGGAAAGGTAGCCTGATGCACGATTTCAATTTTCACATGAAGCCACAAAGAGTGGGACGAGCCATATTTGGGGAGGCATTGTCTGTGCTTTTCCAAGGAAAATCTCCCATTGTCTACAGTTCCTCCAATGCTCTTCCCAGCCCAGCGAAAAACAGGCATGGTTTGATTTATGGCAAAGCATTAGACTTCGGCACACAGTACAAAAGTGAGGGAGTACTAGCCGAGATGCCTATGAAAATCTCAGCTGCCTTATGGATTCAAGAGGGGCGAGGCTTTAGGCAAGCAAGGTTGTGTAAATCAACACATTCTTCTTATGATCAGACACCATGTACCTCCAAACCTCAGCATCAAAGTGTAAAGCACCCTGATAGGCTTAACCAGGAAATGATCAGGGGCAGGGGTTTAATCTGAAGCCACCTGGTTCGAGATACACCTATTCTTAATTTAGAATGATGTCATTCTGACTTTGATTCCAGATGCCCTAAACTACATCCATAAAGAAAAAGAAATTTGAAATTATTCTGCTCTTATACACTCCTTAGTTCTTTATTGTGGAATCCATTTGTTTTTAAAACAGAGTTGAGCATATCCAAAGTCCGTACTGACCCAGAAAAACCACATTTTATGGCCAAGATCTCTTCTGACAAAGTGACCCAATATGCTTTCATGCCTTTTCATCTGTAGGGGACGATCAGGCTGAAGGAGGAATCAAACACAGCATCTGTTTTGAGTCCCTTCGCACAAGAGATCTAAGTCCTAGAATTCCATTGACTGATTAATCTCAAGTGCAGAAAATCAATGATTCAGGCAGTTCAGATGAATATATAAGTTTATTGTATGCTAAAGTCCTCTACAAGAATCTGAACTATTAATAGTTAATGCAAATTGGCAGTAAATAAGAGCCAATGGAATTCAAGGTGGGGTGGACTTAGATCTTTTGTGGTTACTGTTGTGGTCTGTCCACGTCCAGTGCAGCTGGTCACGGATCCTGAGGATAGAGAGATGGTTGTGGTGTGGTATCATAGGCCTGTGAATCTGGCACCCGAGTCCAATAGTGCGGAGGTCAGAGAGGATGTGATATCAGAGGCTGAAAGCCAACCAGAGCCTTCTTCACCTCCAGAGGTGCACATGAGTGACTCGGGAGGAGGAGCCTCTTCTTGATGTTAGGGCATGCAGAACTGCTAGAAGGCAGGAATGGTTAAGCAAGAGGAGGTCTCTGCATGAATAGGTCTGTAGAACAATAGAGTTGGAAGGGACCTTCAAGGTCTTCAAGTCTAATCACCTGCTCAAAACAGAAGACCCCATATCAGTGATGGAGAACTTTTTTTTCCTCAGGTACCAAAAGTGCCCACACCTATATTTTAATGCCCCCCATGCTGCCCCTCCCCCATGAATGTGCACACGATCCCCCTCCCTCGTTTCCTGACTTTTGTTGGACCTGCTGGTAGGCCCATTTTTTGCTCTCCCCAAACTCTGGCGGCTTTCCTGCTCTCCCCACTTACCCAGAGGCCCTCTGAAGGCCGAAAACGCCCTCCCAGAGCCTCCATGCAAGCCGAAAATGACCCAGACGGTGCTTATATGTACGCTGCAGCTGAGCTAGGGCAATAGCCTACATGCCGGCAGATATGGCTCCGCGTGCCACCTGTGGCACTCATACCATGGATTCGCCATCATGGCCCTATATCATTCCAAACAAATGGCTATCTAATGTCTTCTTGAAAGACCCGTTGTACCTACCTGAACGGTCTTCTCGATGCACTGGAAGGAGAGTCCAACATGGGTATTTAACCAATCCTATTGGTAGAGACTGAATAAAAAATTAACATAACAAATAGGCACCGCCCCAACAGTCTCCCATGAGCCTCAGTTTTAAAAACGAATCACCAAGGAAAGAGGATAACCAAATTTATTGAACAAGCCAACAACCCAAACAACAACAACCCAACCTCCGGAGTCCCGAACCTTCAACTACCGGGTGGGTTTGGACTCTCCTTCCAGTGCATCGAGAAGACCGTTCAGGTAGGTACAACGGGTCTTCTCCACTGCATCTGGAAGGAGAGTCCAACATGGGATATACCAAAGCTCTCAAGGCCCATGGGAGGGAGAAGGTCTAATTAGGGACTTTGGAGAAACACAAACCTTCTGGAGGACTCGCCTACCAAAGGCCGCTTCCGCAGAAGCAAAGGAGTCCACCTTATAATGCTTAATAAACGTGGTAGGTGCTGCCCAGGTTGCTGCTCTACAAATGTCTTCGATGGACGCCTGAGTTGCCCAGGCTGCTGACACAGCTGAGCTCCTGGTTGAATGAGCTAGTATCCCGTCTGGAGGGGTATGTCCTCCCGCCTTATAGGCTTCAGAGATACAATCCTTAAGCCACCTACTAATAGACTTTGCCGATAGTCCAAGTCCCAATCTAGCCTCAGAAAAAGAAATAAACAGGTTTTCCGACTTTCTGAATGGTTCTGTTCTCTTAATATAAATCTTCAGAGCCCTCCTGACATCTATCTTATGCCACAGTAACTCAGAGGGATGAGTTCCATGAGTGCAGAAGTCAGGGAGGATCAACTCTTGCTTCCTATGGAAGGCCGAATTTACCTTCGGTACAAATGAAGGGTCCAACCTAAGCACTACTCTGTCCGGATAGAACTGGCAGAGGTCTGCCCTTACAGATAATGCTGACAGCTCTGACACCCTGCGAGCGGATGTAATAGCTACGAGAAAGGCCGTCTTCAAGGAAAGTAACCTGACTGGTATAGTCCTCAATGGCTCAAAGGGAGGCCTAGTCAACGCTTGCAGTGCCAGTGTAAGATCCCAAGATGGGAATCTCCTAACTGGAGGGGAATGAATATTTGTGGCTCCCTTAATAAATTCTCGAATCCAAGTATGCTGTGCTAACGTTCGAGACTCTGATGTCTGGATCATGGTAGATAGGGCAGCTACCTGCCTCCTCAAGGTATTAGGGGCCAGACCTTGCTCTACCCCTGCCTGTAAAAATCCCAGAACGTCTAGTACAGAAGCTACCCCAGGTTCGATAGAGTGTTTAGTGCAAAATTTACAAAAGGCCGTCCAAGTCGCCTGATAAATTCGTGAGGTCGATGGACGCCTAGCGGCCTGCATGGTAGCTATGACCTTCTCCGGTAAGTTAAATTGTCTTAGTCTGTTCCTTTCAAGTGCCAGCCTGTCAAGTGTAGCCACTGGGGGTCCGGATGATGAAGGTTCCCCTGGCTGAGAGAGACAGACAGGTCCGGAATCCTCCACGGAGGCGACACTGAGAGCGCCACCAAGTCGGCGAACCATGGACGTCTTGGCCAGTAAGGGGCTATCAAGAGTACTTCCGCTTTTTCCTGGAGGATCTTCTCCACCACCCTCGGGACCAGGTTCACCGGTGGGAAGGCGTACAGAAGACCTGGGGGCCAAGGAGCCCACAAGGCGTTCGTCCCTTCTGCTCTCGGATCTGGAAACCGTGTGAAGAACCTCTCGAGTTGAGCGTTCTGACTGGTGGCAAACAGGTCTACCAGGGGTACTCCAAACCTCTGGGTCAACTGCTTGAAGAGTTCCGGATCGAGTCTCCACTCGGACGGATCCAAAGTCGCCCTGCTGAGCCAATCCGCTTTGGTGTTGCTGACCCCAGCAATGTGTTCCACAGTGAGGGACGCTAGGTGAGTCTCGGCCCAATTGAAAAGCCGTGAAGTCTCTTCCATGAGTCGATGTGACCTCGTGCCCCCCTGGTGGTTCAGGTGGGCCCTGGTTGCCACATTGTCTGTTAATATGAGTATATGTCTGTTCTTTACTATGGGGGCAAAGGCTAAGAGGGCTAAAAATACTGCCCTCAGCTCTAGAAAATTTATATTGATCGGGGACAGGTCTTCCAATGTCCAGATGCCCTGAGCCATGTGACGGCCCAGGTGCGCTCCCCATCCGTATAAGCTGGCGTCTGTGGTAAGTATGAGTCGATCTTGTGTCCGGAAAGGAGAACCTCCCTGGATCGCCCCGGTGGTCCACCACTGTAGGGCCTTTGCGACTGCCCTGGGCAATTTGATTGACCTGTGGGAGTGGCTGATCCTGGCCCTCTGAGCCGGTAGCAGGAACCATTGCAGGCCTCTGATATGGTGTCTGGCCCAGGGTACGATCCCGATAGCGGACACCAGTGTCCCTAACACTTTTGACAACAGTGCCAACGGGACCCGACTGCGGCGAGACAGCTCGGTAACGAGGCGGCGGATATTCTCCTGCCGCTCGGGAGACAGAGACTCAGTGCCTGACATGGTGTCTATGATGGCTCCTAGATGCTGAAGTTTGGTAGCTGGCACCATCTGGCTCTTTTCTAAGTTGATGGTGAAGCCATGGGCTTCTAGAGTACGCACCGTCCTGGACAAGTCCTCCCTGGCCTGACTGGGGGACCTGGACAAGATAATTATGTCGTCCAGGTAGGCCATCAGTCTGATGGAGTGCGACCGCAGATGCGCCGTCAAAGCGTCCAGCAACTTGGTAAAGGTTCGCGGGGCTGAAGATAGGCCAAAGGGCATGGCCTTGTACTGATAATGAATGCCCTCTGAACAAAACCTGAGGAATTTCCGATGAGCCGGGTATACCGGTACATGTAGGTAGGCTTCTTTCAGGTCTATCGAGGTTAGCAGATCTCGAGTCCTGATTGAGGGGAGTATGGTCTGTAATGAGTGCATGTGGAATCTCCTGTACTTTATAAAGACATTGAGCTGTTTTAGGTTTAGTATCATTCGGTATCCTCCTGATGCTTTGGCCACGAGGAAAATTCGGGAATAAAATCCTTTCCCTTCCTCCAGTGGCGGCACCTGCTCGATGGCTTGAATCTCTAGCAAATGAGCCACTTCTTTGTGGATCTGTTGTCGCTTTAGAGGGTCCCGGATTAGCGGGCAATGCACAAATCGGTGAGGGGGTTGACCTATGAATTCCAACCGTAGTCCGTCTGACACGGTGGTTAGCACCCACCTGTCCGAGGAAGTCCTCCGCCAAGAGGGGCTGAAGTGTTGTAACTTCCTCCCAGCGGCAGACTCCCGGCTGAGTCACTTTGAACGACGGAAGCCTCTCTGATTATACCCCCGAAAGGGCCGTCTGGTTGACTGGTAACCCCTCTGTCTGTCCTGGGAGAATCCACGGTCGCTCCGAAAGGATTGCTGTGTATATTGGTTCTGGCTGAAGGGCCGTTGTGTCTGGCCTGAACCAGTAGGTGCCTCCCAGCGAGGGTTCTGGCGGCGCGTGTAAGGAGTGAACCTCCTATCCTGGCGTCTGCTGGATCGAGGCAGGACCTTTTTCTTGTCCTTGTCTTCAATTAAGACCTTGTCCAGGATCTCCCCAAAGAGCATTGAACCCTGTAATGGGGCTGAAGCAAGGCGCCACTTTGACTTCAAATCTGCTGGCCAATTACGGAGCCACAGAAGTCTACGAGAAGAGAGTGTGGTAGCCATGCCTCTGCTGGCGAACTTAGCCGCATGGAGGGTTGCATCTGCTGAAAATTCAGCTGCCGCCAGTAACTTACTCAAATCCTGGCGTAATCTACCCTCCTCTGGTCCAATTCGTGACTGCATTTCTTGGAGCCACATTATGGAGGCTCTGTTAAAGAAGGAGGCCGCGGCCGCTGCTCTGAACCCCCAGCCGGCCATCTGGTGGGTTTTCCGCAATAGGGTTTCTGCCTTCCTGTCCTCAGGTTTTAGGCTCTCTCCCGTCTCAGATGGCACTAGGGCACTGGAAACCAGTGTCACTACTGGTTGATCGATGGGAGGGAACTCCAAAAGTTTCTCCACCTCCTCATCAAACGTATAAAATTTTCTCTCCAGGTTTGACGGCCCTTGGGCCGCTGCGGGGTATTGCCACGGTTTCTTGACTCCTTCAATGAAAATGTGTGAAGCCAGAATAGAATCAGTCTCGGGTTGAGGTTCCCTAAGCAGAGAAGCTGAAGTTTTACCGGTGTCTTCCTCAGTTGCCTTGGTTCCCTGGAGATTCATCACCTGCTTTGCCTTAAAAAGCAAGGTCCTAAACAGTGCTGGTTTGAAAAGACCTGCTACAGGCTGTTGCTCGGGTGGGTTCTCATCCTCTGAGAACTCGTACTCCTTGTCACTGTCCTCGCCAAAAACCGGCTCCTCTGATAGGGACCCCAGCCCCGAGGGGGGCGGTGCTGGCCAAAGGTTCCTTGTCTGAGGTGCAGCTCGGCGTGCATACTGGCTAGACCCTGCGGTCACCCCCTGCGAGTAGATTTCAGCCATTAACTCCTGCATATCTGGGGGCATATGTTGCCAAGACCCCTGCTGGGACCGCAAACCGGCCGCCGTGGGGGTGAAGGTGGCTGAAGGGGGTTGTGAGCCTCGTCTTGCTGGCCCCACCGACTCAGGTCATGTCCAAGACGGGGATGGTGATGGTGCCGCTTGAGGTATAGAGAAAAACTGTCCATCTGGCGACCAATCACCTTCCTGGAAGGCCCCTGTAGGCCCATAGGCTGATTGCGGGGTCATAGGGTCAGGAGTGGTTACCTGCCTCTGAGTCAGGGGCACCACTGAAGGAGAAGGCTGTAAGGCCGCCTCTAACTTCTTCTTTAGCTGCTGAGGCTGGGGAATGAGAAGCCTTGGATTTCTCTTTAGTCTTCCCCTTTTCCTTCTCCTTAGGGCCCGCCGGTGACCCAGCTTTGCTTTCTCCGGCTTGTTTTTCCATTGTACTCACTATTAACACTTTGCTTTAATCACCGAGCTCGAAACCTCTCCTTATCACCTCGTCACTCCGAAAAAAAAATGGCGACCGGCCACCCTGTTGGTACTGCGCCTGCGCTCTGGAGCCCGAAGCTCTCTTGGCGCCCTCCAGCTGCCGGAAGCCCTTCCGGTCGGCGCGCTCCTCGCTCTCTTGGGGGCTACCCAAGATGGCGGCGCCCAGCGCTTTCGCGGGTTTTCCCCCGCTTCCCAACGCTCGCCGCCCGAGAAACCTGCCTGCCGCCGCTTCCCCTGTGTCCTCGGACCTCCTGGGGGTCTCTCGGCTCCTGCCTCTTCCGAGGCTCCGTGGCGCTCTCGGCGGCGGCGGCTATAATGAGCTCTCGCCGCTTCACAGCTGATCAGGCTGCCGCTCTTCCCAGCGGAGTCCCCTGGGGTGCCTCTTCGCCTCGGACCTCCCAGTGGGGGGGGGTGGACCCCCCCACCTTCGGCCCGCAGCCCTCGTTTGACCGCGGGGGCCAGTGACTCCGGGCTGAGGTGCTCCTCTTGGGGGCAGATCCCGCGGAGGGAAACAGCCCCTAAGGAGATCGGTGGGGGTGTTGTCCTCGGAGGACAGAGACCCCTTCCTCCAACGCAGTTCCATCTGGAGAGGAGACAAAAACAACACATTAAACATGGTAAAAAACAATAATTTACTCTAAGCAAAACTCAGTATGACTCTACTCTTGGACTGAGTTTTTAAAACTGAGGCTCATGGGAGACTGTTGGGGCGGTGCCTATTTGTTATGTTAATTTTTTACTCAGTCTCTACCAATAGGATTGGTTAAATACCCATGTTGGACTCTCCTTCCAGATGCAGTGGAGAACCTCCAGTGATGAACCCAGAACTGCAGGAGGTAAGCTATTCGAGTGATTAATTCCATACCCACAAAATAAGCCACACTCACAGTGTGGCAGTAAAAATTTTGGCTGCCCATTACTGCACGATCCTATACTATTTCAGACAAGTGACTGTCCAGTCTTTTCTTAAAAACCTCTAGTAATGAAGCGTTCACAACAAATGAGGGCAAGCTGTTGCATTGCTTCATTGTCCTCACTGTTAGAAAGTTTTTCCTCAATTCCAGGTTTCTTCTGTCCTTGATCAGTTTCCATCCATTGTTTCTTGAGCCCAGAAGAGAAGGCAGCCAGGCAGGGCGGGGTGGCTGCATGGATTCTTATTGTTCTCAGTGGGTGCCGCAGCAGGCATGAACGGCATGGTGAACCTGCTGCTGGACAAGGATGAGCATCCTATGTACCGGGGTGAAAGCTTTGAAAAGCACCCTAAAGCCTCCTTCCACACAATTCACTCTGAATGCCCGGCAGAAGCAGTACTTATGGACCAAGCCGGTGACCTGATGACATTGGTTTGATTAAGTTGACCTGTATCAAAAGAAGGCCCTAACTAGGGGTGGGCTACTGCCTGGACGGGGGGGGGAAACGCAGTGGGGTAGCAAAAATGGAGCTCCACCCTAGAGCACCCGAGCAGTCTTGGGCCTTCCAAGAAATGCCCATATCTCACCATCACTCCGCAGACTGCATTGGCTACTGATCCGTTTCTGGGCACAATTCAAAGTGTTGGTTATGACCTATAAAGCCCTATATGGCATAGGACCAGATTATCTCCGAGACCACCTTCTGCCGCACGAACCCCAGCGATTGGTGAGGTCCCACAGAGTTGGTCTCCTTAGGGTCCCGTCGACCAAACAATGTCACCTGGTGGGACCAAGAAGAGCCTTCTCTGTGGGGGCCCCCAGCCCTCTGGAATCAGCTCCCCCAGAGATTCACACTGCCCCCACCCTCCTCGCCTTGTGAAAGAGCTTAAAAACTCATCTTTGCCGCCAGGCTTCGGACTTTTAGATCTTCCCCGACCAATGAATGTTTTAAATATGATTGTTGAATGATTGGTTTGATAGGTTTTCTTTTTAATTGAATTTAATGGTTGTTTTTTAATGTACTATTAATTGGATTCATATTATTGTTTTGTTTTTGTACATGCTGTGAGCCGTCCCGAGTCCTCGGAGAGGGGCGGCATACAAATCCAATTTATTAAACAAACAAACAAACAAACAAACAAACAAACAAACAAACTTGCACTGAAAGATGTTGAAGGAAAATGCAGGGCGTCCTGAATAAGCCACACCCACTGTGTGGTAGTAAAAAATTTGGTAGCCCTTCACTGGCCCTAACCACAGTAGCTGATGCCACCCTAACTGAAAACAGGCTCCCCTGAGTTCAATGTGACTTACTCCTAGGTAAGTGGGTAGAACAGCCTTACCCAGCAGATAGTTTGCTTGCAGCTTGTAATTTAATTGAATTATTTTATTGGCCAAGTGTGATTGGACACACAAGGAATTTGTCTTTGGCGCATATGCTCTCAGTGTACACAAAAGAAAATATAGATTTGTCAAGAATCATGTGGTACAACACTTAATGATTGTCATAGGGGTCAAATAAGCAACGAAGAAAAATCAATATTAATAAAAATCTTAGGATACAAGCAACAAGTTACAGTCATAAGTGGGAGAAAATAGGTGATAGGAATGATGAGAAAAAACTAGTAGTAATAGTAGTGCAGACTTAGTAAATAGTTTGACAGTGTTGAGGGAATTATTTGTTTAGCAGAGTGATGACGTTTGGGGAAAAACTGTTCTTGTGTCTAATTGTCTTGTGTGCAGTGCTCTGTAGCGACGTTTTGAGGGTAGGAGTTGAAGCAGTTTATGTTCAGGATGCAAGGGGCCACTAAATATTTTCACAGCCCTCTTTTTGACTCGTGCAGTATACAGGTCTTAAAATAATAAATATTAACACTAAAATTCCACTGGGGCCCAGATCAGAGATTTGGTGTGTGTGTGTGCTAAATGTTTACATCTTCCTACGGGGGGAATAACAGTAAATAATTGAGAAGCACTGAGTTAAGATCATCAGTAGAAGCCACCATGGTATCAAAACGATGACACATCTCACACACCTCTCTGCACATGATACAGTTACACCTTGACATCTGATGCAAGTTCTATCAGACAAACCCAGGGCGTCTCCAGCAAAGCACAATGATGCCAAAATGATGAAATGTGTATGATGACATCGTCACCCAAATGCCAGCCAGCTGACCTCTGCTTCAAATACATGGTTGCTGCCTTTGCATGATAATTCACATTTCAATTCTGTTTAGCCAGCCTTTAGCCAGCAAATAAATCAAAAAGGAAAGAAAAGAGTCAAAACAGAAAAGTACAAATAAGCACATACAGCAATCCAACTTAAATCTTATTATCGACCCCCCACTGAAACATTGATAAGAACATCAGAACATAAGAAGAGCCCTGCTGAATCAGTCCAAAGCCCATCGAGTCCAGCATTCTGTATCACACAGTGGCCCATCAATTGTACATGGGGATCTTGAGCAGAAAGGGAAGGCAAGACCCTCCCTTTCCCCTGACCCCCAACAAATGGTACCCAAGGGAATCCTGCCTGCCTCAACCAACATAGAGGCGGCACATGGACATCCCTTTCAATAACCACTTGGCACCCATGGATCTGTCTAATCCTTCCTTGAAGCTATCCAGGCTGACAGCCGCCACGGCCTCTTCTGGAAGGGAATTCCATAAACCAACGACCCTCTGGGTGAAGAAATATTTCCCTTTATTTATCTCACTTTCTTACCTGTGAGCTTTAGGGAGGGCCTCCTTGTCCTAGTACTGTGTGATAGAGAAAATAATATTTTTTCTCTATCCACCTTTTCTATCCCATGCATGATTTTATACACTTTGATCAAGTCATCTCTTAAACGCCGCCTTTCAAGGCTGAAGAGACCAAGGCGTTGCAACCTGGTATCATAAGGTTCTCCATTTCCTTGATCATTCTTGATGCCAAATAAGAAAACTTTGCAACATTTTGTTTGCACAAAGCATTATTAGTGAGCAATAAATCAACACCAAAACTGTCTATTTGTTTGCCCCTAGAAGGGGAAAAATAAGATTTCAATATAATTTTGTACAACATATTCAATATACAAGAACGTGCAATGGTAACTGACAAAAACTAGGGCAGTTGATTCAGTTCCATTTGGAACAGAACCAGCAAATACCACCTCTAGCTGACCCCAGAGTGGAGTGGTAATGGAGATTTTGCAGTATCCTTGCCCCAGGAGTCGGGGGGGTGGGTGGGTATTTTGCAGTACTCTTCCCCTGCCATGCCAACCAAGCTACCCCCACAGAATCAGTAGGGAAACATTTTGAATTTCACCCCTGATTTGGAAGAACTGTTGGTCCATCAGATTCATAGCGTGAGACCAACCAAGGTTACATATAAAATACTTTGAGAAAGGCCACATAAAAGGAGCTTGCCTTCAGTCGTTGTGGGTGTTTAATAACTAGAGATTTTTTAAAAATTGGACCAGTGGTGGCGAAGCTATGGCACGGGTGCCACAGGTGGCACGCAGAGCCATATCTGCTGGCAAAGGGGTTGGTGTCCTAGCTCAACTCCAACGTGCATTTTTGTGCTGGCCAGCTGATTTTTTGGCCCGCACAGAGCCTCTGGGAGGGCATTTTTGGCTTCCAGAGAGCCTCCAGGGGGAGGAGGGGGCCTTTTAACCGCCCCTGGCTCCAGGGAAGCCTTTGGAACCTAGGGAGAGAGAAACACGAGCCTACCGGGCCCACCAGAAGTTGGAAACAGGCCATTTCCTGCCTCCAGAGGGCCTCCGGGTAGTGGGGAAAGCTGTTTTTGCCCTCCCCAGGCGTTGCATTATGGGTGCACATGCTCTTTCGGCATCTGAGGAAAAAAGGTTCACCATCATTGGACTAGACATAAATAGCTCCTTCAAAACCATTCATTGTGTGGTTTAGACTCCTGACCCCTTAACATCACATTGCTCTTGTCCACACTCTTCGCAGGATCTCAACATCTATTTTGTATTGTGGTGACCAGAACAGGATGCAGTATTCTAAGTGTGGCCTCACTAGTACTGAATAGAGTGGTACTATTACCAATTAAGGCAGGTGGGGGTTGCTACTTAGCGCCACTACTGGTGTGATGCACGCGCATCTTTAGGTTGCGCCATGCATGCATGTGCATCCCAGCGAGAGATTTTGCTTCTGTGACTGCGCGGGAAGCAAAATTTCACCAAAGGACATGTGTGTGTGTGTGAGAGAGAGAGATTTGGGTGATTGTTTTTGCTTTAACGCATGCGCAGAAGCAAAAAAATTGCTGAAATTTCTCATGCGCGCATGTCCCCTCACGAGAGTTTGCTTCCTGTGCATGCACACAAGCAAAATCATGCTGAGAGATGTGTGCACATGGCAGGGCTGCGTAGCTGTGTACGCAAGTCCATTTTCACTACCGGTACACAGTGTGGCGCATATCAGATAGCAACCTGATACTGAATGAAGGTAACTACCGTATATACACGAGTATAAGTCGAGTTTTTTAGCCCAAAAAATGGGCTGAAAAACCCGACCTCGAGTTATACTCGGGTGACTGACAAGTCACCACAAGAGGGCGCCCGCGGGAGCCTGTAGCGCCTCTTCCCGGCTGAGGTAGCTTGCACGCGAGGGGAAAAAAAGCCAGTGAGGTGGGGGGGATTCTTGCTTCTTAAACCGGGAGCAGTTGCCCCCTCTCCCAAAGCGATGTCCCAAAGCGGTCTCCGGGAAGTGGCTGAGGGAAAGGCAGGCGCAACCAAAGCGATGTTCCAAAGCGGAGAGAGGCGGCAAATGGCCAGCCCTTCCCCCAGCTGCTTCCCCGCACGCTTCGGATGCGCCTGCCTTTCCTACAGCGAAGACAGGCGGCACCTTCCCGAAGCGCTTGGCTAAGCGGCTGGAGGAAGGGCTGGCCATTTGCCGCCTCTCTCCGCTGTAGGAGAGGCAGGCGCAACCAAAGCGATGTTCCAAAGCGGAGAGTGGCGGCAAATGGCCAGCCCTTCCCCCAGCTGCTTCTCCGCATGCTTCGGATGCGCCTGCCTTTCCTACAGCGAAGACAGGCGGCACCTTCCCGAAGGGCTCGGCGAAGCGGCTGGGGCATTTGCTGGCCATTTGCGCCTCTCTCCGCTGTAGGAGAGGCAGGCGCAACCAAAGCGATGTTCCAAAGCGGAGAGAGGCGGCAAATGGCCAGCCCTTCCCCCAGCCGCTTCGCCGAGCGCTTCGGGAAGGTGCCGCCTGTCTTCACTGTAGGAAAGGCAGGCGCATCCGAAGCGTGCAGGGAAGCGGCTGGGGGAAGGGCTGGCCATTTGCCGCCTCCCTCCGCTTTGGAACATCGCTTTGGTTGCGCCTGCCTCTCCTACAGCGGAGAGAGGCGGCAAATGGCCAGCCCTTCCTCCAGCCGCTTAGCCAAGCGCTTCGGGAAGGTGGCGCCTGTCTTCGCTGTAGGAAAGGCAGGCGCATCCGAAGCGTGCGGGGAAGCGGCTGGGGTAAGGGCTGGCCATTTGCCGCCTCTCTCCACTGTAGGAGAGGCAGGCACAACCAAAGCAACGTTCCAAAGCGGTCTCTGGGAAGCGACCGAGGGAAAGGCAGTCGTCTGCCTTTCCTTCAGCCCGAAAGAGGAGGCAAATGCCCCGCCTTCCCCCAGCCAGTTAACTTGAAGCGCTCGGTTAACCGGCTGGGGGAAGGTGGGGCATTTGCCTCCTCTTTCGAGCTGAAGGAAAGGCAGACGACTGCCTTTCCCTCGGTTGCTTCCCGGAGACCGCTTTGGGACATTGCTTTGGTTGCGCCTGCCTCTCTTACAGTGGAGAGAGGCGGCAAATGGCCAGCCCTTCCCCCAGCCGCTTAGCTGAGCACTTCGGGAAGGTGCCTCCTGTCTTTGCTCTAGGAAAGGCAAGCACATCCGAAGCGCGTGGGGAAGTGGCTGTGGGAGGTAACGATGTTCCTAAGCCGGTGAGGTGGGGTGGGGGGGGTGGCGAGAAGATAGAAGCAAGAATCCACCCTCCCCAGCTTTCCCCCCCTCTCCCCGCAAGCAAAGGAGCCAGCCAACCACTCCAATGCCGCGCTAGAGGGAAAAAAAGCCGGTGAGGTGTGTATGTGGGGGGGGGGGGGGAGGATTCTTGCTTCTGTCTTCTCAACCCCCCCACCCCACCTCTCGGGAAGAGAGCGACAGGAAAGAACGCGGTTTTCTTCTGCCGGGTCGAGGACAAAGCAGCTGTTGAGGGCGGCGGGCGAGCAATTTGTCAGTGGCGAGAGAAACATTTCAGCGGGGAGAAAACCCCAAGCTGAGAGTGCCTTTTAAAATCACTCTCCTCTCAGCCTCGGCAAGCTGCCGAGAAGTGGGGTTTTTGGAGTGGGGAAGCAAAAACGTTCAGAATGTCACCACCGAGGCATTTCTCCAAGGGGCGGGGGTCCCTAAACTTTCCTTTAACCCCAGCGGACACAAAGATGGGAGTGCGTGGTCCTCGCCAGCCACCCATCTGCGGGGGCTGCCCTGCGCCAAGGCAGAATTAAATTCAACAACCAAAATATTATATTTTAAAAAAACATACTTTTTTGACAGTTTGTTTGCCTTTTAAGACATCTGTCTGGCTGTGCCTAATGTCAACAATAAAAAGTTTTGCCAGGTGAAAAATCTTTTGCCAGATTAGCTATGGATCCCACTGAAGAAATTTTAAAGAATACTCAAAATGATTCTTCATTTGCTTTGTAACCTTAAATAAAAAAAACAATACAGTATTGACTCTGTAATTTACCCGGGGAGGGGAGAGGAGGGGGGCACAGACAGACAGGAAAGGAATACAGACAGACAGACAGACTCAAAATTTGTGGCTAAGCAAAAGCATTGTTAAGTGAGAATCACCACATTTTACTCAATCCATGACATTTCCTAGCTCTAACAGTGATGTGCAAGCTACGGAAGTACCAGTACATCTGAAGACATGTGTAATGTTCTCGTTATAGTTAACTGTGTGGCAGAAAGTGGACTCTGGGTTTGTTTTTCCTATTATAGTAAGTGAGGTTGAATGTACCATATATAATTTTACAAGAGTTCTCTCTCTTTCTCTCTCTGTATATACACATACAGTTTATATAGTAGATAATGTACAGTATATTTTTGTGTGCCTGTGTGTAATATTTATTTACACATATGGCATATATACATAGAATTAAGTATATTTTGGATGTTCAGTAATAGTAAATATAGAGGGAAATTGTATCTCTTTGAGGCAAGGAGAGGTCAAGTATCCTAACCCTAACCCAAACCAGCAGGAGCAGGGGATTGAGGTAAGTACCTAGGTACTTGCATTTTTTTTGCCTATACCTGCCTTGGTGGGATATTTACCTGTTTACCCTCTTTTAAACTTACAGAGCTAGTTTACTGGCTTTCTTTGAAATAAATATTCTAAAATATTTAATCTACTGATGCCTCAATTGATGTAATTTTATTGGTTTCCATTTTTATAAGTTACCAGTAGCCGCTGCAATTTCCACCCTCGACTTATACAGGGGTTTATAAATTTTCCCAGTTTTTGTGGCAAAAGTGGGCGCCTCGACTTATAGTCAGAGCGACTTATACTCGAGTATATACGGTATACTTTTTCTTCTTCTTCTTCTTCTTCTTCTTCTTCTTCTTATTATTATTATTATTATTATTATTATTATTATTATTATTAATTAGACTAATTAAACTAAGGCCGGCTCACAGAATAGATACAAACGTAAGCATGTAGCACAAATCTAATAATTAAAAATGCAACTAAAAGCCCTAATGTAATACGCAATCATATGAGCCAATCACATTACATATATTGGTCAGAGGGGCAAGGTCGAATTGGGTCATATATCCAGAAAATGTTAAAGGATCCAATCTGGGTCAATCACTGGGACAGAGGTTTAGTCTTCTGAGCTTTCGGGTTCGTCCTGAAACCCATCCTTCCGACGAGTCCGAATATAACCCAAAGCACACATTCTTTAAGAGAGAAGTTCCCAGCACGAGTCCAAAAGCTTGGAAGACTAAACCTCTGGTTCCAGTGACCAACCCAGTCTGGATCCAGGTACTATCACCTCCATGATCTTGATGCTACATCTTTGAGAAATCCCCCCTTACCTATGTAGCTGTATGTATGATATGTTTGTGTGTATGCTTTTTTATATACAGTAGTACCTCGTGATTCGAACCCCTCGTCATACGAACTTTCCGAGATACGAACCTGGGGTTCGAAATTTTTTTGCCTCTTCTTACGAACTTTTTTCGCCTTATGAACCCGCCCAAACGCCAAACCCGGATGAAGATGTCCTTCCTGGAGCCATGTTTCAGCCGGCCAGGAAGGACGTCTCCATGACATCAAAGCTCTGCCCATGGAATTCCCTATTGGGATTCCCCACCTCTGTTTGAGCCTCCCGACTGGCCGACAGCTTCGCGGCTCTTTTGCAAAGCTGACAGCTGGGCAGCGGGGTTTCTCAGCATCCTCCTGAACCTGAACCCCGAACCCGAACTTTGCCGAAATTCCGGGTTCAGTGTTTGGGAGAACGGCAAGAAGCCACCCAGCTGTTTCAAAAGGCGATAGCTGGGCGGCGGGGCTTCTCGGCAGCCTCCCGAACGCCGAACCCGGAAGTTCAGCAAAAGTTTGGGTTCAGCGTTCGGGTTCAGGAGGACACCGAGAAGCCCCGCCGCCCAGCTGTCAGCTTTGCGCTGAGAAGCGCCCAGCTGTTTCAAAAGGTGACAGCCGGGCGGCAGCGGCCAGCAAAGCGCTGTTTTTTTGGGGGGGGGGGGGGTTTGCTTGCACGCATTAATTGATTTTACATTGTTTCCTATGGGAAACATTATTTCGTATTTCAAACTTTTCGCCTTACGAACCTTCACTTTTGTCAGCTTTTCTAATTGTTTTATCTGGAAGTCCATCATATGTTTGGTTAGTAATTGCGTCTTGTTTTTATTAATTTTTTAATGTCTAATTATTATCATTATTATTTGTTCTTATTAATAAAGTTTCTAATGTTAAAATAAATAACAGTGGTGAAATGGGGCAACCCTGTCTAACTCCTCTTTGTATTTCAAACTTTTCTGTTTGATCGTTGTTTAATATAATTTTAGCCATTTGGTTTGAATATATGGCATCAATTATATTAAAAAATTTGGTACTGAAATTAATTTTGTTTAATTGCAGTTTTATAAAGGTCCAATCAATGTTATCAAATGCTTTTTTTGCATCTAAAAATACTAATGCCATTTATTTTTCTGGGTGTTGTTCTAACGTATTTATAATCGTCCTCAAATTATTTTTAATTTGTCTACCCAGTAAAAATCTATTTTGATCTTCATGAATTTTTCCATTCATAATATTTTTAAGTCTGAAGACGTATACGGAGACAAAAACTTTATAGTCTACGTTTAGTAAGGATATTGGCCTATAGTTTTGAATTTTTTCCTTCTCTGTTCCTGGTTTGTATATTAACGTTATTAAGGCTTCCGACCAGGATTTTGGTATTTTGACATCTGCAATTATCTTATTAAAAATCTCTAACATATTCGAAGTAAGTATGTTACTATTTAATTTATAAAATTCCGCCGGTATAGCATCTGGTCCGGTAGCTTTATTATTTTTCTGCTTCTTAAGTATTTGTTGTAATTCAACCATTGTAAATGGTGCATTAAGCTTTTGTTGTTGTTCTTCTGTTATTATTGGTAAATCTATAGAAAATTCAAAAGCCATATCTTCTTCTATTTCTTCTTTTTGGTATAATTTTTTATAAAATTCCGACACTATTTCCTTCTTTTCATCTGTTCTATATCTTATTATGCCATTACTGTCTTCTAATTTCTTTATTATTCTGGATTCTCTATGATTCCTTAATTTATATGCTAGCCAACGTCCCGTTGTTTATTTCTATTTCAATATTTGTGATATATTCTGAGGTATGTAGTCACATGACCTTTAAGCCACGCCCCTGGTCACATGATTGCCAAGCCATTCCCACTTGGTTGCATGGCCAGAAAGCCACACCCACAAATAAGCCACGCCCACAGTGTGGTAATAAATTTTTTTGCAGCCTTTCACTAGCCAACACCCGTAATTGAATGCCTGGGGAGGGTGACAACTTCCCCCACTACCTGGAGGCCAGAAACGGCCTATTTCCCAACTTCTGGTGGGCCCAGTAGACTTGTGCTTCACCCTCCCCAGGCTCCAAAGGCTTCCCTGGAGCCAAGGGAGGGTAAAAATGCACTCCCCCATCCCCCCAGAGGCTCTCTGGAAACCAAAAACGCCCTCCCAGAGCCTCTGTGTGAGCAAAAAAAAAATCAGCTGGCCGGCACACACATGCACATTAGAGCTGAGCTAAGGCAACGGCTCATGTGCCAGCAGATATGGCTCCACGTGCCACCTGTGGCATCCATGCCATAGTTTCACCATCACTGCTGTGATATATTATTTTTATCCATTAAAAACAATAGACGAAATACAGTTAGTCCTTGGCTTATAAGCACAATTTAGCCCAGATTTCCAATGCTGAACAAAACAGTTCTTAATTGAATTTTGCTCTATTCTACGACCTTCCTTGCCGCAGTAGTGAATCATGGCAGTTGTTAAGTTAGTGACACAGTTGTTAAGTCAGTCTGGCTTCCCCATTGACTTTGCTTGCCAGAAGGTCACCGAAGGGGATCACATAGCCCTGGGACACTGCAACCACCATAAATATGGGCCAATTGTCAAATGTCTGAAGTTGACCATGAGGCTGTTGCTATGGTCGTAAGTGTGAAAAAGGGTCACTTTTGTCAGTGCCATTGTAACTTTGAATGGTATCTTAGCAAATGGTCATAAGGAAGGCCTACCTGTAGTTACAGAGTCCATAAATGCCTATCTACTGTATTTTTCAACCTATAAGACACACCAGACCATAAGAGGCACATTAGCTTTAGAGGAGAAAAACAAGAAAAACAATCTGCCTCTGCTGCCCAGCATCCATCCCGTATTTGTACTGTATTCATAACATCCTTGCAACAAACAGCAAACAGCCTGGTCAGCTTCAGCACATTATCGCAGCCACAGCACTTACTTCGTCATGGCTCCTCTCCATTGCACACATGGTCAACTGAGCTGAGCTGCCATGGGCGCCAGGGAATGCTGGAGCCTTTGCTGCCAAGCAGCTGATTGGTGATTGGATTGGCCTCTCAGAATACCATTGATCAGCTGTTCTGGGTGGCGGGGACTGCCGCCACTGTTTTTCACCACTCACCACTACTACCACCACCTATTTTGCGACTGGTAAAAGCAGCAAACACCAGCGGCAATCTCAGCCACCTAGAACAGCTGATCAGTGCTATTGCAGAAGGCTGATCCAACCGCCGATCAGCTGCTCGGTAGCAAAGGCTCCAGCATTTGCCCCACAGCGGTGAATGGCGGCAGCATCAGTGACAGGTTGTGACAGCAAATGCCGCTGCTGCACCAAGCTTCCTCCCCCATCACAATACTCGCTCTATGAGATGCACAGACATTTCCACTCTCATTTCTTGGGGCGGGGGTCAGTGTTCCCTCTAATTTTTTGGCGGGGTGGGCGGAAAAGTATAGTGTCTGAGCGGCAGTCCCTTTGGGACTGGGCGGCACAGAAAAAACAAACAAATAAATAAACAAACAAACAAACAAACAAACAAACAACCCTGTTTTGCCTCTGAGAATTTCAAAATAAAATACTGTATTGTGTGTCTATAACAGTGAGCTCATAATAGGGCAACTCTATCAATATCAAAATGCCACTTAAATAAATAAATAAACAAACAAACAAACAACCCTGTTTTGCCTCTGAGAATTTCAAAATAAAATACTGTACTGTGTGTCTATAACAGTGAGCTCATAATAGGGCAACTCTATCAATATCAAAATGGCACTTAAATAGTTGAGCTAGTTTCAAACTAGATTTTGATTTTCTTTCTCTCTTCCTGACTCCCATTCTTTTTTTTCCTCTCTTTTTTCTATCTGTTTCTCTCTCTTCCTCTCTCTCTCCTTCCCTCTCACTCTTTCCCTCTCGGCTTCTGGGCAGGTTTGGAAAACTCTGAGTTGATGATGATTTTTAAGTGAGCGATTGCTCACTGCTCAGCTTAGAGGGAACTATGGCGGGGGTGCGTCTTATAGTGCAAAAATATCATGTATATATATATATATATATATATATATATATATATATATATATATATATATATATATATATATATGAAAGACTACAGTCAGAGAATCCAAGTTGACACTGTCAATCAATGTATATTTACATTCTATACAGGGCTGGGGTCTAAAATCTGTCTAGGCGGCTTGCTTTATGAAAAAGAACATAGCTTAATGATAATCCCTATATACCCTCTGAGTCAGAATGTAAAAGATTCTTGTCTAAAACCACAGCATCTACTAGCTATGCGTTGGCAATACTAAACTAAATTTTCAGTATCAGTATAGAAATGATCTTATTGCTTCTAGATTCATTACACAAAGCCACAATCTGTCAAATCTATCAATCAAAACTTGACCTTGTCCAGACATGAGTCTAGCTACCAGGCTGTGCAACCCTGAATAAGGTACCCAGAGCTCGGGAGTGATGTAGCTAAATAACTATAATTAATAAGTGTTCCTTCCCTCTTTTTTCTTTTGACCTAATAGTCAATAATTCTTCAAAGAACAGGTCTGGATGTCATATTAGAAAGAAGAACGTTTCTGAATGGTAAATTTCTATGTGAGGACTTGCATCTGTTCAGCCCATCTAAATGTGTGATAATCTAATTATAGAATTTAGCCCCAAGAAGCTAAAAGATGCTGCTTTTCAATGTTTTTCTGTAATTTAGAATGACATCCAGACATGTTTTTTGGAAGAAATATTGAGTACAAGGTTGAAAGAAGGAAGAAATGACCTTTATTATTTATTTATTTAAATACATGACTCCAAAGAAAAGTAACTCTGGGTATATTATATTATTATGCATAGTCTGGCAGTCAGAATAATGTCTAAGAAAGGCTTAAGTTTTAATCAGTAGATTTGAATTTACAGAGCTATTTGTAAGCTGTCCTGAGTCTGCGGAGAAGGGCCACTTAGAAATCCAAACAACCAAATAAATAACAGAAAGCAAGAAAATACTTTCATTATTGCTATTTCTCAATGACATTATGAGATTTTTGTAAATATGCAAAAAAAAAAGGATATTTAATCAAATTGGTGTACCACAGATATTTCCTAGAATGGGGATTTAAGCAGAAGATGCTGATATGAAATATTAAAGAATATCATTCTAGCAAAAAAAGAAAGAAAAAAGAAACACATTTCACCCAATGTTTTAAAACTATAGTAATTAGATTATTATGGGCGAGAGGGCAATTGCAACGTGTTTGGAATAGTGAGGGCAATTTTTCAGTGCCCTTGCTGAATTTGGTGCAACTTACATTTTTTAAAAGGTTTTGACCCAAATGTAAAAAATCTCATTCCGTAAATTTACCATGTACAGTAAGAACGCCTCTACTTACAAACTTTTCTAGATAAGAACTGGGTGTTCAAGATTTTTTTGGCTCTTCTCAAGAACCATTTTCCACTTACAAACCCAAGCCTCCGAAACTATAACCGGAAAAGGCAGGGAGAAGCCTCTGTGAGGCCTCTCTAGGAATCTCCTGGGAGGAAACAGGGCCGGAAAAGGTGAGAAGAAGCCTCGATGGGGCCTCTCTAGGAATCTCCTGGGAGGAAACAGGGCTTCCACCCTCCCTGTGGTTTCCCCAATCGCACGCATTACAGTGATCCCCCGCTCATTGCGAGGGTTCCATTCCAGGACCCCCCGCAACGAGCGGGTTTTCGCAAAGCGCATGTGCAGATGGTGTTTTTACTCCCGCAGCGCTAGCGAGGAGCCGAAGATTGGGGGCGGTGCGGCTGTTTTAAAACGTCGCCGCCGGCATGGGGGGCTTCCTAGCAGCCCCCCAAACCCGGGTTGGGGGTCCGGGGGGTGCTGGCAAGCCCCCCCCATGCCGGCGGCGACGTTTTAAAACAGCCGCGCCGCCCCCAATCTTCGGCTCCTCGCTAGCGGGCAGGCAGGCGGCGGACAAGCCGTTCGCTGGCGCTCGGTCTCGCCGCTTTCGAGCTGAGTCCTGCAGCGAATTCGCTTCAGAACTCAGCTCGAAAGCGGCGAGACCGAGCGCCAGCGAACGGCTTGTCCGCGCTCGGTCTCGCCGCTTTCGAGCTGAGTCCTGCAGCGAATTCGCTTCAGGACTCAGCTCGAAAGCGGCGAGACCGAGCGCCAGCGAACGGCTTGTCCGCGCTTGGTCTCGCCGCTTTCGAGCTGAGTCCTGCAGCGAATTCGCTTCAGGACTCAGCTCGAAAGCGGCGAGACCGAGCGCCAGCGAACGGCTTGTCCGCGCTCGGTCTCGCCGCTTTCGAGCTGAGTCCTGCAGCGAATTCGCTTCAGGACTCAGCTCGAAAGCGGCGAGAATGAACGGCGTGGGCGGGCGAAGGGCGGGCGGCAGCGAGGAGTTTGCGTGGGCGGTGGGGAAACTCCTTGCTGATGCCCGCTGCTCGCCCTCCCGCCAGCAAGAGGGGGAAGACCCAGGGAAGCCGCCCAGCAGCTGATCTGCCGGGCGCCATCTACGCATGCATGCCCATAGAAAAAAGGGCACGCATGCGCAGATGGTGTTTTGACTTCTGGGTTGAAAAATCGCAAATTACCCTGTTCGCAATGGTCGGGGACGCAATAACCGGGGGATCACTGTATTTGCTTTTACATTGATTCCTATGGGAAAAACTGCTTCTTCTTAAAAACGTTTCTACTTAAGAACCTGGTCACGGGACGAATTAAGTCCATAAGTAGAGGTATCATGGTACACAATTTGAAATTTGGAGGATGAGAAGGAACCAATTGGTTGAATGCCAATTGATGCTACCTACAATACTACCCAAATGCAGATATAAGCATCCATGGAGTTTTAAGATGGCGCCGACAAAGGCTGCCTCGGTGAAATGCTCTCAAACAGTTTTTTCATTTTCTACTATTCCCTGCAATTCTCAACGGATTTCCTACTCAAGAGACCATCTGCTAAGAATTAAAGAACATTTCTTTAAGGAGCAGCTATCTGCAATTTCAACCCCACCTGTCTTTACAAACGCGGAGGAGATTTTAGCACAGGAGGAAGCCATTTCCCGGCAACCATGGATCACCAAAAACATACGCAGCCGGCAGAGACGAAGAGGTAAAAGGGCGGGAATTTTAAATAGACTAAGGAACAAGGGATCATTGATCATTGCATGATTCACCTTGTACCTGCTTACAAACAAAGATTTAAAGCCACAAAACCAATAATTAAATCAGTGAGGACTTGGACTGAGGAAGCAAAGTTAAAGCTACAGGCTTGCGAATTCGCTTCAGGACTCAGCTGGAAAGCGGCGAGAGTGAGCGCCAGCGAACGGCTTGTCCGCCGCCTGCCTGCCCACTAGCGAGGAGCCGAAGATTGGGGGCGGCGCGGCTGTTTTAAAACGTCGCCGCCGGCATGGGGGGCTTGCCAGCACCCTCCGGACCCCCAACCCGGGTTTGGGGGGCTGCTAGGAAGCCCCCCATGCCGGCGGCGACGTTTTAAAACAGCCGCGCCGCCCCCAATCTTCGGCTCCTCGCTAGCGGGCAGGCAGGCGGCGGACAAGCCGTTCGCTGGCGCTCGCTCTCGCCGCTTTCCAGCTGAGTCCTGAAGCGAATTCGCTTCAGGACTCAGCTGGGAAGCGGCGAGAATGAACGGCGTGGGCGGGCGAAGGGCGGGCGGCAGCGAGGAGTTTGCGTGGGCGGTGGGGAAACTCCTTGCTGATGCCCGCCGCTCGCCCTCCCGCCAGCAAGAGGGGGAAGACCCAGGGAAGCCACCTAGCAGCTGATCTGCCCGGCGCCATCTACGCATGCGTGCCCATAGAAAAAAGGGCACGCATGCGCAGATGGTGTTTTGACTTCCGGGTTGAAAAATCGCAAATTAGCCTGTTCGCAATGGTCGGGGACGCAATAACCGGGGGATCACTGTACTCCTGCTATTGCAGCTTCTGGCCACCAGAGGAACTACAGTCTACGGACTGTAGTGGAGACTGTTATGGCGGTGAGACAGCAGCAGACTGTGTCTGCTGTACTGGACGGTACAAAGCGATGGAAGGGGCCAGCAGGGGACGCCACACTATTACGGTACCGCTATGAACAGCTTTGAATGGTACCGTATGTTTTTCCACCATACCGTATGTAAACTTGACTACGCCTTATTTTCGGGGGGTGCCTTATATTAGCAAATTCTAAAAAACCTCTGACATGCCTTACTTTCGGGGTACGTCTTATTTTCGGGGAAATAGGGTAGTCAGCATATTGCCCTCAACAATCTGGGTCCTCATTTTACTGACCTCGGAAGGAAGGAAGATAGAGTCAATCTTGAGCATGTCAGGATTGAACTCTTGCCAGTGAGCAGCGTCAGATTTGCACCACTATGGCTCTTTGTCATGACATGTTGTCATGTTTGCATCAGCACCATTTTCTAAAAGTACTTAAAAAGTAATTTTAAATCTTTTAAAACAATTTATACATACCCCCAGATCCCAAAATGACAAATCCATTGTACCTGAAAATTCTCCAAAACCCCCCCAAACATATCCCAAATTAATTTTTTTAGAGCCATTTTTTTCTAGTGGGTTAAGGGACCAGACTAGAAAGTGGGAGCCTGTGGAATCACATTTGCATTATGTCATTATATAGACATTGATATTTTGGCATTAGCATCATTTTCTAGGATTACATACAGTTTTCTCCAAGGGCATCTTGCAATCACTCAAAGAGAAGCCTTTTTAAAAGAGTTGGATTACTTACCATCTTAAATCTGAAGTTCTAAGATGGGCTCCTTCTTTCAGTTAATCTATTCTTGCCTCAATCTGAAAAGCAAGACGAAGATTTAAAATATCTTCCTAACCCTGCTGAATAATTTGTGACAGCCCCTATCAAATATCATGAATTTCACATAAAGCTATTTTGGAATAGACTGCCAGACTAGGAGGGAAAAAAAGCCAATTTTCTCATTAAATATTAAACCATAAGATGGAAAATTCCATTATGGCCATCAAAAGAGATCATAGTAGTGTTATGATATATTTTCGGTCTAACTCTGGTTTGCTGTATTCCTTAAGAATCATTTATCAGAACCGTATGGCTTCTATTTGTAGGTTATTGTCAATCATTGTCAACGATACAGAATGCCTATCTTGACACCATATTGACTAAACAAACACTCGGCTCTCTGTTCTATTAGAGTAAAGGTCCTCAGCTCTTTTTATTGTTCTATTTAAGGCAAAGGTTACTTACTCAGCTCTTTCTATTGTTTTAGTTAAGAGTAAAGGTTAAATAAGCCGCTCCAAGTCCTTGGAGAGGGGTGGCATACAAATCTAATAAATAAATAAAATCTAATAAATAAAATAAATACAGTCATGTGCTCACCTATATGCTTGATATGATCTGTCTGTATGCTGCTATGTTAACCATTTATCCATTATTGCTAATTAGTTATCTTTGGGGTAAATCAATCATTGTAATTGTATACACAAGAAATTTGCTATAAGAATAAATTGCAGCTAACCAGGGAGAAAGACTTCTTCATAGCTAGCAAAAGCTTTGCTCAGAAATCATGTCTACATGTCTGTGATTGCTACATCTATTGTTTGTTTGTTTTATATATTTATTTATTTATTTGGATTTCTAGGCCGCCCTTCTCAAATGGACTCAGGGCATCTTACAAGATAAAATTGATACAGAATTATAGTCCTTCTATTAAGGACTATAATTCTGTAACAATTTTATCTTTTATCTTAAAAAGAGCTGAGGACCTTTACTCTAATAAAACAGAGAGCAGAGTGTTTGTTTAGTCAATATGGTGTCAAGATAGGCATTCCGTATCATTGAGAAGGCCTGCGTCTGTGTTCTTGATGGTTTATGTTAAGGGTTTTATTTTCCTCCTTTCCTTTCTCAGCTTCCCAGCAAATCTCTCATATCAAAGATAAACAAAACATGTCTGATTGGTGCCATCCCATTGGAGAAGCAAGGTGAGTGAGGTCACATTACGGGACCGCCTCCTGCCTCATACTTTGCTGCGACCAGTAAGGGCCCAGAGGGTCAGCCTTCTCCAATCGAGGAAGAGCCTTCTCTGTGGTGGCTCTGACCCTTTGGAATCAACTGCCTCCAGAGATCCATACTATCTCCACCTTTACCGATCTTCCAGAAAGCTGTTAAGACCTGGCTCTTCCAGCAAGCCTGGAATTAGGAATGACTGTTTGTACATATGGCTTTTTAGGTTTTTTAGGTTTTATTTATTTATTATATATTTGTCAAACAAGTATAGAATCAACATAACAAAGTATAAATAAGTGATAAAAAGGATAATAGGACAGAAGGACAGGGATGGTAGGCACAATAGTGCACTTATGAACGCCCCTTTTTATGTATTTTATAGTATTGTTGTTTTATTGCTGTTGGACTTTTTTTTTTTTTTTACTGTTTTTAGTATTTATGATTATCATTAGCCGCCCAGAGGCCTATAGGAATGGGTGGCATATAAATATAAATATATAAATAAAAAATAGGAAGATGGAGATGCCTTTTTCCCAGGCAGATTTTCTCAATTTTTCAAGTGTTTTGTAAGCATCTTATAAAACACAAAACACTATTTGATTCTCCCCCCAAAGTAAGGGGAAAGTGTTGATTTTTCTGATTTTCAGCAGAAAATATCCAAATTGCAAAGCTGCACTTAGAAAGAAGAAAACATTTGGGAGTGTCCCCAAATCATGGCTTATTCATCGTAGGTTTAAGGTAATATGGTAGTTTCTGAGGAAAACTGATCCTTCCAGCAAATGTGGAAATCAAACAATCTGAACTATGAGTTTGCAACTCCCCTCACATCTGAGAACTGTCTGAATGGGTGAGGCTCTTATTTTTAGCACATTCTTGAGTAGAAATGGTCATAATTCATCTCTGATGAGTAATAAAATACCCCGACTGAGAGAAAGCAGGCAAAGTCCTGAGTCATAACTGTTCCTAATGTAAGCAACAGATGTCTCCCAAAATACAACATTATAAATATTGTGTGCCTTTACACACATATGGAAAATCTAATTACTACTTAGGAAAAAAGAAGAATGACATTCAGTTCATATTTTGATAGGAGGTTACCTAAACTGGTTCTCAAATCAAAAAGTGTGTTGGAACAAAATTCATAAAAAATGTTGAGGTTGTTAATTCCATGCAATTCTTCCTTTAACAGCAACAATGATGACCATCAGTGCTGGTAAAAGGATTGCTGTGGAATAAATTAAAGAACAGAATAAAAAATTTGGAAGGGACCTTGGAGGTCATCTAGTCCAACTCCCTGTTCAAGCAGGAAAAAGTATATTATTTCAGACAAATTGTTGTCCAATCTCTTCTTAAAAACCTCCAGTGCGCCACCATTTTAGAGATTAAAACATATGAAGAACGGATACAGGAACTGGGCATGGCTAGTCTAGTGAAGAGGAGGACCAGGGGAGATACGATAGCAGTGTTCCAATTTTTCAGGGGACGCCACAGAGAGGAAGGGGTCAAGCTATTTTCCAAGGCACCTGAAGGCCAGACAAGAAATAAGGGATGAAAACTGATTAAAGAGAAATTATAGAAATTAGGAGGAACGTTCTGACAGTGAGAACAATCAACCGATGGAACAGAAGTTGCCTTCAGAAGTTGTGGGAGCTTCATCACTGGAGACTTTCAAGAAGAGATTGAAGTGCCATTGGTCAGAAATGTTGTAGTCTCTCCTATTTGGGCAGAGGGTTGGACTACATGACCTGCAAAGTCTCTTCCAACTCTGTTTATCTGTAAACCAACAACTTCTGGAGGCAAGGCATTGCACTGATTAATTATTTTAACCATCAGGAACTTCTCCTAATTTTTCATTAATTCTAGGTTGGTTCTCTCCCTGATTAATTTTCATCTGTTACTTCTTGCCCTGCCTTATGTCACTCCTAGTCCATTTGCATTAAATTAGGCATAGCCAATTCCAGCTACTGCTCTTTATATGTTTTAGCCTCCATTCCCCTAATCAACTTTGTTTTTCTTCTGTGCACTCTTTCTAGTCCATGTTTTGGCAGTCCTTCTGGATTTATGGTTACTATTAGTACAGCAGACCTGCATGTGGATTAAAGAGCAGATAAAAGTATACGATGCCATCAAGAGAGTCAAAGAATTGATTGACCGGTTGGCATCACAGCAAGATGGAGGTGAGCTAGTGGGGCTCCATGAAGCCCAGCCGATATCTGCCTGCCAGGAGACCCTACAGGGCCAAAGCCACCCTGGAGGGTTGGTGCAGATAGGTGGCTTCCTTGCTTGAGCTGAAGAAACCCTCCCAAAGGGCAGCAGAGACTATAGACATTATGTCCAGACTGAAGCTGTGACAACAGGGACAAGAAGATTATGAGCTAGAACTGTTCAAGAACAGGGGATTGGAACTCGGTGAGATGATTTTCAACTTCTATACTTAAATCCAAATAAAAGAATTTCTAAAAGAAAGACTCTTCAAAGCAGCAAATTAATACAGGGAGACAGACTATAGTTCCTAAAGAGAAATAAAATTTTAATGGGGGGCTATGAGGTTTTAAACTTTAAAATATAGAAAGTCTGGACTGTAACTTGCAGTGTTGAAAAAAGTGACTTGATCGAAGTGAATAAAATCATGCAACACACAAGAATAGCAATAAATGGAGATTTAACCGATAGAATTCAGATTGAAAAAGGAGTTCGGCAAGGCTGCCCACTTTCCCCATTACTATATATTCTCACTACAGAAACTATGCTAAGACAAATTAGAGCCAACTCTAAAATAAGAGGATTAAAAACTAAAAGACAAGAGTTTAAATTACAGGCATACGCGGATGATCTGGCCCTGATACTAGAAAACCCACTGGAATCGGGGAAATTTACTATGAAAGAGGTGGAGGATTTCGGCGAGGTAGCAGGTTTAAAAATAAATATGCAAAAAACCAAAATTATAACCAAAAATATGACAAAGGAGCAGGAAAATGATCTGGAAGAAATTTTGAAAATTAAAATAGTCAAAACAGTTAAATACTTGGGGATTTTACTTACAAAAAAATGTAGTACTATTAAAGAAGATAACTACGAAAAATTATTAAAGACAACTGAGAAACAATTAAAAGACTGGGACAAGTTGCAAATTTCATTACTAGGTAGAATAGCGACAATCAAAATGTCAGTACTGCCGAAATTCTTGTACCTCTTTCAAACAATCCCAACAAAATTAAACAACGACTTCTTCAACAGATTGAATAAAATCACTTCTAAATTCATATGGAACAACAAAAGGCCCAGGATCAGATTAAAATGGCTACAAGATAGAACTAAACAAGGGGGTCTAGGATTACCGGACTTTAAGATTTACCACTTATCTTGTAACTTGCTATGGATAAAAGACTGGATAGAGCTTAAAGCAGAGAGAACATTAGCTCTAGAAGGCCAAGACTTACTCTCTGGTTGGCACAATATGCTATGGAATCAGCACCAAAAGATTCCGACTTACTTTAAAAACCACATGACCAGAGACGTTTTAATAACAACATGGCTTAAATTAAAAAAGGACCATTATACAAAAATACCTAGATGGTATTCCAGTCTGGAAGTTCTTACTCACCCGAACACTATTGAATTAAAAAATATGATAACTTATAACCACTTATTAAATACAGAAGGAAATATAAAAACGAAAGAAGAGTTAGCAGAGCAGAACATAATCTTGAACTGGTGGCCATATAGGCTAATATTTTCAAAATGGCAAAAAGACACTAAAGAAGAAGGAATAGCAACACACAACACTCCCCTGGATAAACTTATATTAGGAAGTGATAAACATTTTATTACAAGAATATATAGTTACTTAATAATGTATGAAATGGAAGCGGAAATATCTAAAGACCCAATGACCAGCTGGGCAAAGAACTTTGGCTATAACATCCATATAGATCAATGGGAGACAATCTGGAATAAAAATTATAAAATTACGAAGTCAGTATCATTCAAAGAAAACAGCATAAAAATGTTCTATAGGTGGCATATGTCGCCATCAAGACTAGCACAGATCTTTCCCAAAACCAGACCAAATTGCTGGAGGTGTTCAAATCCGTCGGGAACCTTTTTCCATATTTGGTGGAGCTGTCCAAAGATAAAAAAATTATGGTCTAAAATAAAACATTGGATATTCGAGATTACGGGCACAAACCTACCTCTCAAGCCAGAGATCTTCCTATTGGGAATAATAGGCATAAAAATAAGGAAAACAGATTATCATATAATTCAACATATTATAACAGCAAGCAGAATATCAATAGCTCAAAACTGGAAAAGGGAGGAGGTACCATCAGACAGAGAAATAATTAAAAAAATATTTGACTGCGCCGAATATGATTCCCTAACACAAAAACTGAAAGATAATAAAGAAACAGAAAATATAACCACATGGGATAAATTCTATAACTGGATTGAGGAGAGGGAGAGAGAGACAGAAACGAGAAGAAACTAGAACAAATTACAAAGAGACCAGGAATGAAGAGAAAGGAGGAGAAGAACAAGACAAAACAACTTATTTGATTGCTCGCCGATATTCTACTCTTTTATTTATTTATTCAATATGAAGGAATATACCAGAAACATAACAATTAGAATTTTAAACGCAACACCTAGAAAAGGAAACACTAGACTAATAGATCAAGCAAATTTTAAGAAACAGGATACCACTGAAAATATAACCGGAAAAATGAAACATAAATATAACTGCAGGTTGGCAGAGGGGGGGGGGGGGGAAGGGGCGTCCTACGTTTGTTTTTTGTTTTTTTTGTTAGTGTTAAATATGGTTTGTTCGACCTTAATGAGAATAACAATTAGATACATATGATAAGAACACCCTGTCCTGTCCATACTGTTTGTATTGTCTTTGTATATAGTTTTGTATATATATTCAATAAAGTCTATTTTAAAAAAAATCATGCATGGGACAGAAAAGTGGATAGAGAAAAATTATTTTCTCCATCACACAATACTAGGTCGAGGGGGCACTCCTTAAAGCTCATAGGTAAGAAAGTGAGGACAAATAAAGGGAAATATTCCATTGGTTTATGGAATTCACTTCCAGAAGAGGTCGTGACAGTTGTCAGCCTGGATAGCTTCAACACAGGATTGAAGAGATTCATGGATGTGTATCGGTGGTTATTGAAATGGATGTCCACGTGCCGCCTCTATGTTGGTTTAAGGCAGGCAGGATCCCCTTGGGTACCATTTATGGGGGTCAAGGGAAAGTGAGGGTCTTGCCTTCTCTTTTTGCTCAAGATCCCCATGGACAATTGGTGGGGCTACTGTGTGACACACAATGCTGGACTCAATGGGCTTTGGCCTGATTCAGCATGGCTCTTCTTACATTCTTATGTTCTTAGAAGATAAATCAACAAATGATACAAGCAGATAAAGAGGCAGAAGAGATAGTAAAGATTCCTGAAACGGAGCAGGTAGATTATTCTTCAAGAGAGCAAAATATAGAAGGGGATTGAGATCTCCCTGAAGCGGTGAAAGAATTACTGAGGTTGAAAACTGTTGCGGTTAGCTCTGGCCCAGCTCCTGCCCCAAGGACTGTGGATGTGGGGGAGACATCCACATGCTGCAGGCCTGTTTTGCCCCGGTGGAATCTGATGATGAAGGCTCCTCTGACCAAGAAGACATGAGTGACAGGGAGGAGGAGAGTGTGGCAGACAGCTCAGAAGGAGATCAATTATCTAGCTCCTCCTTGGATTCAGAACAAGAGTTAATGATACAGCCACGCATGCGGAGAGTGATGCATAGGCAATAACAATTGAGAGATTATTATCAATGAAAATGAGGCCACCTGTGGTTGGGTGGGGCTGTGGTAATTAGTGAGGCTGCTATAAATAGCAGCCTGTGTGTTTGGCCATTGAGGAGGATTATCTGATCATTGTGTTTCCTGCCTGCTTTGCTGACTGACTTTTTGTGTGCTGATTTTTCCCTGCTTTGAAACTAAACCAGAGCAAAGTGTGTTTCACTTTGTGAAAGAAGGACTTTGAATTGCCTCACAGCTGCAAGCTAAGTATCATAGGACTGATAAGGGACTTGTATAAATTACCAGTTTGTTTGGAGAGGAGTACTCTTTGCTACAACAAAAGAGGGCTTAGTTTAAGTGAATTTTCATTATAAAGAACATTGTTTTGAATTTTCAAACGTGTGTGTGTCTGAAATTTGTACCTGTGAATTTTTGGGAGGATTCCACCAGAGAGCCCGACAGAACAAAGACTAGAGGTAGACCTTGAGTAACAACCACAATTGACCCAAAAATTTATATTGCTAAGTGAAACATTTGTTAAGTGAGTTTACCCCATTTTAAGACTTTTCTTACTGCATTTGTTAAGTGAATCACTGCAGTTATATATGATTGTTAAGTGAATTTGGCTTCCCCATTAACTTTGCTTGTTAGGAGGTCACAAAAGGGGATCACAATCACCACAACCGTCATAAATATAAATCGGCATCTGAATTCTAATCACATAACCAGGGGATGCTGCAATGGCCACAAAAAATGGACACAAATCACATTTTTCAGTGCTGTTGTGACTTCGAACGGTCACTAAATATTTTCCATATATCTTGTAAATCACTGAACATTATGTTTGAGCAGGGCAGGATAGAAATATAATACATTAAATCACAAAAGCAATTAAAAAAAATAAAAACAATTACCATATTGAAAAAATTGCACCCATTGTCTCTGTCTCTCGATACATGAGGAAATATTTTTAAATACTTTTAAATGTATTTTATACACAATGAACAAAACAGTCTTTACGCTTTAAAAGTTTAGAAGAGAGATACTTTAGAAGAGAAAAAGTAGAGAGAAAGAATATTTTTATTTTTATACTTCTCAATAGTCCCTATTTTTTAAAGAAAAAAACCAGTTGACTAAAGGTAAACTCCTTACAAAAATAGTTTGAACTAAGGACTGTTGAAGTGTGAAATTAAAATATCCATCTCTATTATGCAGTGGCAATTCTGAAATTTCCATTATCCAAGTTAATCTTCCAAAGGTATCATTATATGAATTCAAATAGTGCTTCTTATGCTAAAAAAGGGGACCCTCACCTTTTGCAATTAAATAATAATGCTATGCATAGAAGCTGTGAAATATGACAGAAGTTGTGAGCCTGGGCCTGTGGGTATGAAAAGGCAGGTGAGAACCAGATTGCTGCTGAAATCTGCAGAAATCCTGAATACATCTTGGATGAGCTTCCCTCTCTCCTGCCCGTCTCCCCTCCAGCCTCACGCCGCCACCTCCCAAGGCCAGGAAGGAGGAAAGAGGAAAAAAGCAAGGAGCGTGCAGCAGCAGCAGCAAGGGAAAAAATGAGAGCCAAGCTGAGCCAAAGCAGTCTGGGCTGCAGTCCCCTTTTCCCTCACAAAGCCTTCACTCCGCCCGCAGTTGAGATGAAAAGGCATCGTGCAGCAATAGTAACCTTGTGACTCTCCCTCAGCTTTCCAATATTTTTAAAAACCCCTTCCATCCTCTTCCTCCTCCTCAGAAAGCGGCAGGGGGTTCTTTTCCTCCCCCATCTTTTCTCAACAGCTGATCGGCACCTGTTCACCTAACTATCCAGCTTGAGGCGGGGGGGGGGCAACCTAGGAAATAGAGGGTGGGAACTCCCAAGCAAATTGTCACCCCAGCGAGTGACACTAGGGAGGTTGTAGGTCGAGACCTTAACAGTTCACTTGAACGATGATGATCGTTCAAGCCACTCCTACCTGGTCACATGGCTGGCAAGCCACTCCTACCCAGTCACATGACAATCTAGCCACATGTACAAAATAAGCCATACCCACAGTGTGGCAGTAAATTTTTTTGCTGCCCTTTACTGGGTGTGTGGGTGTGCATCCATGCATGTGCCCACACCCCTTCCCCCCATGATTGCATACACACACCCATCCTGCCCCACCCTGCACATGCACACAGGCCTTACTGAAGACTGATAGGTGAAAACACATTTCGAATTTGGCGTTGTGCTGTTTTTTGCATTCTGGAGGGTTCAGGGAAGCTTCTTGAAGCTCTGGAGTGCAAAAACAGCACAATGGGCAAACCGGAAGTTCAGAAAACGCACTTCGAGTTTGCCCATTGTGCTGTTTTTTGCACTCGAGAGCTTCAAGAAGCTTCCCAGAACCCTCCGGAGTGTTAAAAACACCACAATGGGAAAACCAGACATGTGTTTTCCTGAACTTCCGGTTTGTCCGTTGGGCAATTTTTTTGCCTTTAGGGCTTCAGGGAAGCTTCCCTGAAACATCTGGAGGGTGAAACCCTCCCAAGGCCGAAAATCAGCTGGAGCTAACACAAGGCAAAGTCTTGCGTGCCCTCTAATATAATAATTAATAATAATAATTTATTAGATTTGTATGCCGCCCCTCTCCGAGGACTCGGAGAGGCTCACAACAAGTAAAACATCATGTCCAAATCCAAAATTAAAACAGTTCTAAAAACCCTTATTAAAAAACAATCATACAACCTAAACACACCATACATCAAATCAAGACAGCTAAGGATATATCAATTCTTCCATGCCTGGCAACATAGGTGTGTTTTCAAAAGTTTACGAAAGGCAAGGAGGGTGGTGGCAGTTCTAATCTCCGGGGGGAGTTGATTCCAGAGGGCCGGGGCCGCCACAGAGAAGATTCTTCCCCTCGGTCGTGCCAGACAGGATTGTTTTGTCGATGGGGCCCAGAGAAGGCCAACTCTGTGGGACCTAATCAGTTGCTGGGATTTGTGCAGCAGCAGGCGGTCCTGGAGGTATTCTGGTCCGATAACATGAAGGGCTTTATAGGTGATGGATGGACAGATGGAATTGTCCTTGGGAGGCAAAACCGACAGCCACTCCCTCTTGTCAGGGTTGAGTTTGAGCCTGTATGGCTCCACGTACCACCTGTGGCACATGTGCCATAGGCTCGCCATTACGGCTCTATGCCATTCTAGGCTGCCAATCTCTTCTTTAAAATCTCCAGTGTTGGAGCATCCACAGCTTCTGAAGGCAAACTTTTCCACTGGTTAATTGTTTTCACTGCCAGGAAATTTCTCCTTAATTCTAGCCTGGATCTCTCTTTGATTCATTACAAATAAGTTGACCTCCTCTTCTTTGTGGCAGCCCCTGAAATATTGGAAGACTGCTCTCATTTGACCCCTAGTCCTTCTTTTCACTAGACTAGCATGAGAGAGCAAGAGAAATATATTGACACACATAAAAACACACCTTGAATATTACATATGTCAGTCTTGGGAAACGGCTTGCTTGGTCACTTCCTGTCACAGCTAATAGATCAATAATTGGTTGATGATCTAAAAAAAAGAAAAAAAACAGATTCTGCACTTAATGGAAAGTACTAGTAAAAAATTTTTGTTTACAATTACATGTTTTTTAAACGCTTATTTCCACCAACTTTACTGGAAGACATGGGAAGACTTAAGCAACTTAAATTGTTTGGCAAATTATCTAGACCAGTGTTTTTCAACCAGTGTGCCGTGGCACACTAGTGTGCCGCGAGACATGGTCAGGTGTGCCGCGAAGCTCACAGAAAGAAAACAAGAGAGAGAGAGAAAGAAAGAAAGAGAGAGAAAGAGAAAGCAAGCAAGAGAGAAAGAAAACAGGAGAGAAAGCAAGCAAGAGAAAGAAAGCAAGAGAGAGAGAGAAAGAGAGAGAGAAAGAGAACAAGAGAGAAAGCAAGAGAGAGAAAGAAAGAAAGTAAGAGAGAGAGAGAAAGAGAGGGAGGGAAGGTGGGAGAGAGAAAGACATAGAGGGAGGTAGGGAGGGGGAGAGAAAGAGAGCAAAAAGAGGAAAGAAGGAAGAGAGAAAGAAAGAGGGATGGAGAGAGAGAGAAAAAGGGAAAGAGAGAGGAAGAGGGAGAGAGAAATAGAGCGAAAGGGAGGAAGAGAGAGAATTTATTTGTCCAATATTTTTTTAACCGCCCCTCCCCCCACTCAATGTGCCCCATGGTTTTGTAAATGTAAAAAATGGGCCGCGGCTCAAAAAAGGTTGAAAATCACTGATCTAGACGACAAGCAGTAAAGTTTCCAAGAATCCAAATTGTTCACTCCAGATCTTAGCGTTCCTCTTTTCTCAGCCACTCTCAGTACTCAGTGGAATCAAGTCTGCAGCAGGTACAATGATGAAATAGCATAAAAACCCAGAAATTAGATATTGTTCTTGACTTATAATCATTTGTGTAGCAGTTGTTTAAAGTTACAACAGAATTGAAAAAAAGGGGATTTATTTGCGGACCTTGCATTATAACCGTTGTAGCATCCCCATGGTTACATGATCAAATTTCAGGCATTTGGCAATCAGCATATATTTGTAATGGTTACAGCATCCCAGGGTCATGTGATTGCCATTGGTGACTTTCTTCACTGTCAAGGATTAGTTCAATCCTAGGTGATATTCCATTATATTACCATATAAGGTAAAAGAAGATTGTAAGCAGGTTGAATGCTGAGTCATAGGGTGTAAACTGCAATCTGATTGGACGACAGCATTATAAAATGCAAAGCAACTTTGCAATTATTAGCTGTTAACTGTTGGTGGTGGTGATATTGTTAGTTGGCTGGCTGGAGCAATTTGAGTGTGAGTTAAATATTGAATTAGAGCTGTAGTGTTGATATGGAGAATTCTGCATTGGTTTAGTTTCTACCTGTCAGTAAGCTTTAATGCATATAGATAAAGTAAAGTTTATTCCTTTAAATAGAAGACTAAGACAGAAGATATTTCCACTTGCATGAAGAGTAAAACCGTTTACTACTGTTTTTCTACAAAAATGTCTTCGTTATTTCTCTGCACTGGTTCCTAAATTGCCACCCTATAAATTCTGGTATCTTGTCAAGTTCTACTGCATAGCTCTATATGTCCAGACATTCCTCAACTTCCGGTAAGCAAAGTCAATGGGTGAGACCAGATGTGCTTAAAAACCGCACATTCACTTAACAACCGCAGTGATTTGCTTGACAACCCTGGCAAAAAATGGTTGTAAAATCGGGTACAACTCATTAACGAATGCCTTGCTTCATAATGGAAATCCAGGTTGCAGTTTGGGTCATAAGTTGAGGACTTATGTACAGTGATACCTCATCTTACGAACCCCTCGTCATACGAACTTTTCGAAATATGAATCCGGGGTTTAAGATTTTTTTGCCTCTTCTTCCTTTTCACCTTACGAACCCGCTGCCGCCGCTGGGATGCCCTGCCTCTGGGCTTCCATTGCCAGTGAAGCGCCTGTTTTCATGCTGGTGGGATTCCCCTGAGGCTCCCCTCCATGGGAAACCCCACCTCCGGACTTATGCATTTTTGCGATGCTGCAGGGGAATCCCAGCAGAGGAATCCCAGCATCGCAAAAACGGACGCTTTGCTGGCAACGGAAATCCAGAGGTGGGGTTTCCCATGGAGGGGAGTCTCAGGGGAATTCCACCAGCACGAAAACGGGCGCTTCGGCTGGCAAAAGGGGTGAATTTTGAGCTTGCATGCATTAATCGCTTTTCCATTGATTCCTATGGGAAACATTGTTTCATCTTATGAACTTTTCACCTTACGAACCTCGTCCTGGAACCAATTAAGTTCGTAAGACAAGGTATCACTGTATTTATTAGCTGTTGAGATTGATGGATTTACAGTATTACTTTTTTTTAAAAAAAAGGTAAACATTTGAATTATCAAAGCAACGCCTCTCCTCAAAAATGAACTGTTTGCATTTCAGTTGACCTTGCCCTGGGCCAAGTCAAGGGCAGCCCTTGAGGTGGAGAAGAGGGGCGTTAGACACACTCCAGCAGCCCCATGAAGAAACCTGTCAGTTGGAAGGAGATGAGTAATGTGCTGCGTAAAAGTGTGTGTGTGAATTCTGGCTGAGCTCAGCTGCTGTGTGCAAAACCACCCCGGCTGTCAGACAACATTCTAGGAATAACTGGTCAAGGTCTTCCTCCTTTTAAGAACAGCTGAGAAGCTAAAATCACACTCAAGTCATTTATGCCGGTCGCTTAAGCAGGAGAAAAGCAGGGTGCAATTTTACCTCTTCAGAATCTCCTATTTTAATTTTTTTTAAAAACAACAACACATTTTTGCAGTGGCTGAAAATTGCAGTTCTACCAATCCTTCTGGACCAAAATTGCATATCACCATTTTCTCCCCCCCTTGTCGGTTGCTTTTAGTCACATCAGATATATAGAATCAAATATATCAAAAACACTGACTCAAAATCATGTGAATCATTAGTACCGCTTGATAAAATCTTAATAAGCCCACACCTGGAAGACTGCATCCAGTTTGGTCACTGCATTGCAAAAAAGATGTTGAGACTCTGGAAAAAGTTAAGAGAAGAGAAATTAGGATGATTAAAGGCCTGGAAACTAAAACATATGAAGAATGGTTGCAGGATTTGAGTATGGCTAATGAGATACAAGTAGAGGTGCAAGAGATGAAAAATGTAGTGGAGAATATAAGGAAAACTAAGAATACAAGAGTTAGGGAAATGAGAAGGAAAATATTACATTCAATTCGCATACTTTCAGCAGAATGTTAAAGGTATCTGTTGGCATGAGTGCCAAGATAAAGGAGTGTTTATGCATATGTTTTGGGAATGCCTGGTAGTGCAGAAATTTTGGCAAAAACTGCAAGAGAATATTAATAGGATGTTAAATACACGATGGACAATTACTAAGGAAATGGCAGTATTAGTTAAAAGTAATGCGATGGGAGAATTTAGAGAAATAAAACAAGCAGTGATAGAAAGCGCTCAGGTGGTTATAGTCTTGGGTTGGAAGCATGTGACAAAATGGACAATGCAAAATTGGTACCGATATATGGTGGATCACATTCAATTTGAGATTACAGATAAAAGGATGAATTTGGTTAATGAAACTGATTTGCATCAACTGATGGGACAAGGTAAGACGATATATGGCGAGTAGAATCCGAGACCAAGCTACAAGAAACAAATTGGAATCACTTTATAATATGTAAATAGATACTTTGCTCTTGGGTTAAAATGGTTTATACAAGAAACACCCCCGATTTGGTGGTGGGGTATGAATGTTTGTCTGGTGGTGGGCACAATTCACAAAGCACTTGTTTTATGCTGTGTGTGTGTTTATATTGTAAAAAATAAATAAAAATATTAAAAAATAGATTTGAGTATGGCTATCTAATGAGAATCAGAGTAGAGATGAAATGGACCTTAGAGGTCTTCCAGTCCAGCCCCCAACTCAAGCAGGAGATCCTATACAGTGATGGCAAATCTTTTTTGGTTTGCATGTCAAAAGGGGTGCTAGCATGTGTGCATGTGCCTACATCCCTTCCCTCCTCATCCACGCTTACATCTCGCCCCACAATCCAGGGGTGGGCAGCAGGCAGGACAGGGTGGAACACAATTCCACCGGCGGAAATGAAGCTGTGTGCCCAGTTTTAGCTGACTATCCCCCCCTCCCATCCTTCTCCTCCTCCTCGGAAAATGGCAGGGAGACCAGCACCAACAGGGGTTGCAGGGGGCCCATTTCCTCCCCCCTCTTTTCTCAACAGCTGATTGGCACCCGTTCACCTAGCTACCCAGCCTGAGGCAGGGGGTGGGTGACCCAGGAAGGAGGGCGCGGGAAATGCCAAGCAAATTGTCACTGAGGTGCAAGCAGAAGGCGTGGGTGGAAGCAGTGCTGGCAGCATTTATGCTTCTGGTAGCACCCGTTTGCCTAGCTACCCAGCCAGAGGCAGGGGGGGGGACCCAGGAAGGAGAGCACGGGAAACGCGAAGCAAATTGTCACCCCAGCAAGTGACACTGGTAAGGTTGTAACAGTTGTTAACAGTTCACTTGAACAATGATGATCGTTCAAGCCACTCCCACTTGGTCACATGGCCGGCAAGCCACTCCTGCCCAGTCACATGATCATTAGCCACACCCACAAAATAAGCCACACCCACAGTGTGGCAGTAAAAAGTTTGGCTGCCCATTACTTGCACGATCCTATACTATTTCAGACAAGTGACTGTCCAGTCTTTTCTTAAAAACCTCTAGTAATGAAGCGTTCACAACAAATGAGGGCAAGCTGTTGCATTGCTTCATTGTCCTCGCTGTTAGAAAGTTTTTCCTCAATTCCAGGTTTCCTCTGTCTTTGATTAGTTTCCATCCATTGTTTCTTGTCTTAGCCTCTGGTGCTTTGGAAAATAAATTGACCCCTTCCTCCTTGTGGCAGCCTCTCAAATACTGGAATACTACTAGATTTTCTTTTCTTTAGATTAGCCAAAGCCACATCCTGCAATTGTTCTTCATATGTTTTAGTCACCAGGCCTTTAATCATCTTGGTTGCTCTTCTTTGCACCCCCCCCCCCAAATGTCAACATTTTTGTAATGTGGTGACCAAAACTGGATGCTGTACTCCCTGTATTACTTTACTAAGGCTTTATAAAGCGGTTCTAATACTCACATGATTTTGATTATTTGCCTCTGTTTATACAACCAGGGATTGTATTAGCTTTTTTGGCTGTTGCAGCACACTGCTAGGTCATGTTTAAGTGATTGTCCACTATCACTTTGCCAGGTTTCACCTAATCTGTACGTGTACTTCTCACTTTTCTTGCTCAGGAGTGAATCCTTGCTTTTCTCCATATTTAATTTCATTTTGGGGGATAGGGTCCATTGTTCAAATCTGTCAAGATCTTTTTGGATCTTGAGCTTGCCTTCTACGGTGTTGGCTATTTGACTGGTATCCTAATATTTCCTCATCTAAATCATTTATGAAGATATTGAAGAGAACTAGGCCTAAGAGAGAAGACAAGTCCAGACACATATCTGTTTCAAGTTTCTGTTTCAATTCGCTGCACAGACTCAGATGTGTTTAAGCTCTCATTGGCTGACTTAGTTGTTATGCCTATTTCTGGGCTGATCTTCGTACTATGGCTCTCCCAGTCATGAATATTCTAACTCTCCTCCCTTCATGACTGGAAGAGGCATAAATAAAATGATTTAATATTCTTCCTAGACCTGTATTTGAAGACCCACATCTATCAAGGTTGACTCAGCCTTCTATCCTTCCGAGGTATGTAAAATGAGGACCCAGATTGTGCGGGCAATATGCTGGCTCTGCTAAAAAGTGAAAATAAATAAATAAATAAATAAATAAATAAATAAATAAATAAATAAATAAATAAATATTTATAATAATTTATTAGACTAGTATGCCGTCCCTCTCCAAAGACTCAGGGTTGCTCACAACTACGGTTATTGCTAACATGTTGTAAGCCGCCCTGAGTCTAAGGAGAAGGGTGGCATAAAAATCGAACGAACGAACAAACAAAACAAACAAACAAACAAACAAATCCTTTGCAATGAAACAGAAGATAATCCACAAATGCTAATAGTTGACAATCCCCACCTTAAACTTTCCAGTGTATATTCAACCATCAGCCTTGCAACTCTTGAACCCAAGACCCTTCAATGCCTTATCTAAACAGATATTCCCATTCCTGGCAGATTGCTTTAGCCCCTAAATGGCCTTATTCACCGTGTTAGGTTTTTTTACTTTCATACCCTGGTGCTTGGACTATGTAAATTTCTTCCTCCAATTTTGCATTGAGGACTGCAGTGCAGTGAATGCCGGCACAGGTGTAGACGGAAGTGGCGCACCCCCCCCCGCAAGAGAATTTGTTTCTGCGCATGCACAGAAGCAAAGAAATAGGTGAAAATTGCCAAAATCTCACGCGAGGACATTCATACGCCTGAGATTTCAGGTATTTTTACTGATTTTTTGCTTCCGCACATGCACAGAAGCAAAGAAGGCTGAAAATTGCCGAAAATCATAGATTTTCGCTGATTTCTTGGGCGGGGGGGGGGAACAGGGGCGCGCAGGAGATGTGCAGATGTGCATGCATCACCGTATGTGCTAACGGATCAGACAATCACAGTGTGTCGGGGGCAGCCCAATACTGATGCAGTGCTAATGGTAGCCTTATGTTTTCAACTCTTTACAGTTCATGCAAATACTTCATCATAGTGCACATTTTTATATGTGAAAAACCTTGTGCCACTAACCTTCCTTTGTATTATATCTCATTATCGGGGAGTACCAAGGGTGGTTTCTAAAATTTTAAAATGCTGGTTCTGTGGGCGTGGTTTATTTTGTGGGTGTGGCTTGATGGTCATGTGATGTATGTGGCTTGATGGTCTTGTGATTGGGCAGACGTGGCCAGCTCAATATCACTCACGTCAAGGGGTGCAATGAATGGAAATTGAATAAAGAGAGAAGCAACCCATCTTGCATATTGTTCAAAACAGTAATTAGTATTATGGCTGACAGCAAACCTAAAAGTCAAAGATCGCAAGAGTGCTTCTTTCTCTGTATACAAAATATATATTGCTCAAAAAAATAAAGGGAACACTTAAACAACAGACTATAACTCTAAGTAAATCAAACTGCTGTGAAATCAAACTGTCCACTTAGAAAGCAACACTGATTGACAATCAATTTCACCTGCCGTTGTGCACATTCAACTTTGTACAGAACAAAGCATTCAATGACAATATTTCATTCATTCAGATCTAGGATGTGTTATTTGAGTGTTCCCTTTATTTGAGCAGTATATTGAGCTGTACTTATGCAATCTGATGTACAAAATAAACACACTGCCTTGCCTCCCCTTTTACCACCAGCAGTGGGAAGAAGATACTGAGGGACTGCAGGGAGATGAGAAGAGGAACTGCGGGGAGCCTCCCATGTGTTGCGCCCCCTTCTGACCCTGATCTTCTCTTCTGCTGCCCCCTCTGCCTTTTCCTTCCCTCCCTCCTCCCCCCGGTGCACCCCGTGAAGTTGCCCTCTGAGCATTGTCAGGCTTTGCGGTCTATGTGAGCCTGGGGAGTGATGGCAAGGAAGGCTCACCTACACCCTGGACTCACGTACACCGTGAAACCTGCCGGTACTCCCCATAATTTGTTGCCAGATCCCTGCAGTCTGCGCCCTTTGAAGTCATAGCCGTAGGCTTACTTACCATTAGGCAGCCCCACTAACGCAAGCAGAAGACACAAGGGCAAGGCCAGTGGAGGAAGTGGGCCACGTCGTGATCACGCAACATGGTATATAGAGGGCTCTCAGACTCAGAGGCGGGGCAATTGGCAGTAAATCACTTAGCAGCAGGCAGGTAGATGGGCAAACAAGTGTTGGTTATGACCTATAAAGCCCTACATGGCATTGGGCCAGAATACCTCCAAGACCGCCTTCTGCTGCACGAATCTCAGCGGCCGATTAGGTCCCACAGAGTTGGCCTTCTCCAGATCCCGTCGACTAAACAATGTCATCTGGCAGGCTCCAAGGGAAGAGCCTTCTCTGTGGCGGCCCCGGCCCTCTGGAACCAACTCCTCCCAGAGATTAGGATTGCCCCCATCCTCCTCGCCTTTCGTAAGTTATTAAAAACTCATCTTTGCCGCCAGGCATGGGGAAATTAACACATACCCCAAATTGTCAAGGTTGGTGTATGGTTTAATTGGATTGTGTGATTATTTTATTATAAGGGTTTTAAATTGTCTTTTTTAAAATTGGATTTGTACACTGTTTATGTTGTTGTGAGCCGCCCAAGTCTTCGGTGAGGGGCGGCATACAAATCTAGTAAATAATAATAATAATAATAATAATAATAATAATAATAATTATTATTATTATTATTATTATTATTATTATTATTATAGTACGGATGGGCAGGATGAGTGAGCGGCGACTGGGCGTGTGGGGTAGACTAAGCAGAATTGGCATCAGCGGGATCAGTTTGGTGACAAAGAACCTCAATGGTGTAGTGGTTAGAGTGCGGTGCTGTAAGCTACTTCTTCTGATTACCGGCTGCCAGCAATTAAGGTTGTTGGGGTCAATATGCTTACTCTCGGTAAACCACTTAGAGAGGGCTGTAAAGCATTGTGAAGTGGTATATACCACATTTTTCAGAGTATAGGATGCACTTGAGTATAAAACGCACCTTAGTTTGGGGGGAGGAAAATAGGAAAAAGAATCTGCTTACCAGATATTCATCTGACTAGTATCCTAAGTCTGGTCAGCTTCAGCACATAATTTTATACCCTAGTTAGGGCTTTAAAATAACCTTTATTTGGAGAGAGTAACAATGAAAGAGCTTGCAAACTGGTAAGAGCTGGGAACATCATTAGAACCTGGTTAGGGCTGGAAAGAAACATTCGGAACGAGTAAAGCAGTGAAAACCCCCCCTACAAAGACAGGTTTTGGAAAACATTCTTCCCAGAGAGTAACAATGAAAGAGCTTGCAAGCCAGTAAGAGCTGGGACCATCATTAGCACCTGGTTAGGGCTGGAAAGAAACTTATTCAGAGCAAGTTGGAGCAATGAAGAAAACCCTGCAAAGACTTAGGGCTTGGAAAACATTCTTCGTAGAGAGAAACAATGAAACAGCCTGCAAGGTAAGAGCTGGGAACATCATTAGAACCTGTTTAGGGCTGAAAAGAAACATTCGGAGCAAGTAAAGCAATGAAAAAAAAACCCTACAAAGACAGGGTTTGGAAAACATTCCTCGCAGAGAGTAACAATGAAAGAGCTTGCAAGCCAGTAAGAGCTGGGAACATTGTTAGCACCTGGTTAGGGCTGGAAAGAAACTTATTCAGAGCAAGTTGGAGCGATGAAGAAAACCCTGCAAAGACTTAGGGCTTGGAAAACATTCTTTGCATAGAGAAACAATGAAACAGCCTGCAAGGTAAGAGCTGGGAAGATTGTTAGCAGCTTATTAGGGCTAGAAAAATAAAGCTACATCCAGAGTATAAAACGCACCCAAATTATCAGCCTCTTTTAGGGAGGAACAAGGTGTGGCTTACACTCCAAAAATATGGTAAGTCTAAAGGCTTTTGCTATTGCTACATGGCCAGGCTGCCATTTCTCCCAATTCAGAGAACCAATCCCTATTTTTACTACTGGTTCTATAGAACCAGTCCGAACTGGCAGGAATCCACCTCTGGGTAGTACTTTCTTTTTGTACACCCATTTACATCCCACAGCTTTGTTACCCTGTGGCAAAGTCATAGAAGCAAACATGTTATGTTCACCCAGGGATTTCATTTCCTCGTCCAGGGCTTCTTCCCACTTTACCTGTTCTATTTTAGGCAATGCCAACACTTTCTTACAGTTCCTTGGCTCATACTGTACATTACGCACTTTAAATTTATTAGCAGAATACCTGTCAGGTGGAATCCCCTTGTTCCATTGCTCTGACGTGCATGGCATTGACTTGGGTAATCCTAGATTTAAAGCAGAAGGCATTCCTCCTGTCCTCTTTAAAAGCTGATTTTTTGAAGAAATCACATAAGTCTTTTTTTTTTTGCCTGCTCATTTACATGCATACAGCATTTGAACGATAGATTTCCATTTGTAACCTCAACAGCAACCGGAATTTTTTTACAGAAGAACCAAGGCGAATGAGGCTGAATACAATAGATAGGATAAGACAAAAGGCAAAATGAAATGCCTCCTCTTCCTTGATAAGCAAACAAAGCAAAATAAACAAAAAAGAATCACAGATATTCAACCAGAATCGAGCCCCTAAATTAAATTGCTCTTCAATGCCTGGCTGCCGTTACATTTGACTCTGACCTAAGCAGTGTCAGGATGAAGGAAATTCATCTGGTTTCTGTTCCAAATTACATGCAATAATAGAAGCAAAAATGAATGGTGTGGGCTACAAAATAGATGTCACGTCGCTTCCCAGCTCTTCTCAACCAGCTCTCTAGGAGTTAAAGGACTGCCTATTCGGTGAAAAGCGCATTGTGTTAATGTGATGGGGATATTTTTGGAAAGGGGAGGTCTATTCATCACCCACCTGCTAATCCTCGTAGGCTCTTTTCCAGATTCTTTCCTTTCTAAGGCAGCATTTTTCAAATAGATAGAGCAGAGGAGTTAGATTGGGAAGCTAAGTTAAGGTAGAACAATGAAATTATGGATTTCTTCATCTTTGAACGTTCAATAAAATCCCACAATAAAATAGGCGTTGATTGCTTACCTGAACGCCTCTTCTCGTACGGTGAGCGGGTACAGCAGTCACATGGGTTGCTCATGTCCAATCCGGTGGAACTGAGCCTAGTGTTAAAAAAGCTTGCTGGATCCGCCCCTTCCCCAGAATTCGCGAATCCATAGACTAGGCTCAGCTGTGAAGCTCTGTAGTGTTCAACTCTCATTGTTAGAGGAAGAAAGGTTATAGGAAGGTAAAGAAGACACATACAAGGGCGGGAAGTGACTGCTGTACCCGCTCACCGTACGAGAAGAGGCGTTCAGGTAAGCAATCAACGCCTATTCTCCGTACTGAAGGAGCGGGTCCAGCAGTCACATGGGACATACCCAATAGATGGTCCCTAGGGTGGGATTAGATTGCTATCGTGAGAGATAACGGATTGGAGTACCCTTCTGCCGAAGGCAGCGTCCGCTGAGGCGTAAGAATCAATTTTGTAGTGCCTGATGAAGGAATTTGGCGAGGCCCAAGTGGCTGCTTTGCAGACCTCCTCCAACGGGGCTTGAGTCGCCCAAGCAGCCGAAGTGGCTGCGCTCCTGGTGGAATGCGCTGTGATGTTCCTTGGAACTGAGAGGGCGGCCGATTCGTAGGCCTTAGATATAGTCCCTCTGATCCAACGGCCTATCACTGTAGAAGACACTTTGGCCCCCATGACTCTGGGATGATAGGCTATAAAAAGTGCTTCCGACCTCCGAAAGGGTCCTGTGCGTTGGATATAGATCCTCAGCGCTCTAATGAGATCCAGGGTGTGCCATCTAATTGCCAAGGGATGGTCCCGTTGGAGACAGAAGGAAGGTAAGACAATATCCTGAGTCCTGTGGAACATGGAACTGACCTTGGGTAAGAAGGTGGGGTCCAGTCGCAAGACTACCTTGTCCTGATGAAATTGGCAGAGGTCCTGCCTGATTGAGAGGGCAGCCAACTCCGAAATGCGTCGGGCAGAGGTAATAGCCACCAGGAATGCCACCTTAAAGGATAGGTACCTGAGGGACGCCGATTTTAAGGGTTCGTATGGTGCCTGCGTGAGGGAATGGAGAACCCGTGGCAAATCCCAGGATGGATACCTGTGGACCTTGGAAGGTCTGAGGTTGGCTATACCCTTGAGGAATTCCTGAACTTCTGGAAAGGAACGGAGAGGCTGTCTGCGGGGCCCCGCTAGGACAGAGGAAATGGCCGCCAGATGACGCCGGAGGGTGCTGGTGGAAAGTCCTTTATGGAAACCTTGCATAAGGAAGGAAATGATCCTGTGTATGGGGATGCACAGGGGAGAGAGACCCTCCTGTAGACACCACTGGTGAAACTTGGACCACGTATGGTCGTAGATTCGATTGGTCGAACCCCTTCTGGCCTTTAAGATGACCTCCACTGTATCGGGGTCGTGTCCACGCAGTTCTAGGTCTCTCCTGATAACAGCCAGGCGGTGAGGTGGAACCACTCCGGGTCTGGATGGAATGAGGCCCCCTGCCGCAGCATATCCCCCGAAACGGGGAGTCGCCAAGGGTCCTGGACGGACAACTGTTGGAGATCCGCGAACCAGGGCCGGCGGGGCCAATGGGGGGCGATTAGGATTACTCGGGCCCTCTCGGTGAGGACCTTGTGAATCACGTCCGGGAGAATTGGAATTGGAGGGAATGCGTAGAGTAGGCCTGGAGGCCATGGGCTCCGGAGGGCATTGATTGCTTCCGCTCCCGGGGATGGAAATCTGGAAAAAAAGCGAGGGAGTTGGGCGTTCGCATTGGTCGCGAAGAGATCCAGAACTGGTAGGCCGAATCTGAGGCTGATTTGATGGAACAGGTCCTGATGGAGATTCCACTCTCCGGGGTCTATCGTTGCTCGAGATAGCCAATCCGCCTGGACGTTGAGGCTCCCCGAGATGTGGTCGGCTAGGAGCGACCGAAGATGTTTTTCCGCCCAAAGGCCTAACTTGAGGGCCTCCCTCATGAGGGCCTTGGATCTCGTGCCCCCCTGTCTGCAGATATGACTTTTCGTGGCGATGTTGTCGGTGAGAATGAGAACGTGCCGGTTGGGGATGCGAGGAAAGAATTGCTTCAGAGCCAGGGAGACGGCTCTTAACTCTAGCCAATTGATTGGCTTGGAAGCTTCCTCCGGGGACCACGTGCCCTGGGCTATCATCCCCTGGGCGTGGGCGCCCCATCCCGATAGACTGGCGTCTGTGGTGATGACAAATTGATCCGGGCACCTGAAAGGGGATCCTTTGTCCATGGCCGGAGACTTCCACCACTTGAAGGATCTGCGAACAATTGGTGGAATGACAATGCGACGGCTTGAGTTGCTGTGCCCCGATCTCTGAAAGGGTAATAGGAGCCACTGTAGTTCCCTAGCATGAAGGCGAGCCCAGGGAATGATGCCTATGCATGACACCATCTTACCCAAAAGGGAAGACAGGGATACTATGGCAACTGAAGGTTGAGATAAAATGCATGAAATTAACTCCCCTATACTGATTTTTCTCTCAGGAGAGAGAAAGACCTGGGAGGATTCTGAATTAATAACGGATCCCAGGTGTAAAATGGATGTGGAAGGTTGGAGATGACTTTTGTCAAAGTTGATGGAAAAACCATGGTCCTGTAGAACTGACATGGTGACAGAAAGGTCTGTTTTCACTTTCTCTAGGGAGTTCCCATGAATCAAAATATCATCAAGGTAACATAAAATGTGGATGGGAGACGCCCGGATATAGGCCGCCAGAGACCCCAAGAGCTTTGTAAAGACCCGAGGGGCCGAGGAAAGGCCAAATGGCATCGCCCTATACTGGAAATGCCTGCCCTGAAAGGAGAAACGTAGAAATTTTCTGTGGCATTTGGCTATAGGGATATGGAGGTAGGCCTCAGTGAGGTCTAAAGAGACCATGAAATCTCCCGGGTGGATGGCGGCCAAAATGGATGATAAGGAGTGCATCTTAAACTTCCTATATTTGATGAATAGGTTCAGCTTCTTTAAATCCAAAATAGCTCTCCAACCTCCGGAGGATTTTGGAACCATAAATAGGATGGAATAAAAACCTAGACCCTTCTGACCGGGGGGAACCGGTTGAATGGCTCTGATGGACAATAAGTGGGAAATGGCCTCCTCCATACGGTTACAATCTGAGGAGGACCTGGGAGAAGGGCAGGAAATAAAACGTTTCGGGGGGGGGGAAGTAAATTCTAAAAGAAGGCCTGTTTGAACAGTGTCAATGACCCAGGGGTCCTTGGAGGTGAGACGCCAATTAGAGGCGAAATGGGCTAGACGGCCACCTATGGGAATCGAGGAAAAACTACCATCTAGGTTTTTTTGAAGCCCTGTTAGAGGACGCTCCCCTTTGGAAGCGAAAACCTCTGCCCCTGGAGTTCCTACCTTGGGAACGAAAGCGGGGGGAATACTGACCTGGAGATCTCTGATAGGAAGCTGCTTGATCTTGCTGACGCCCTGGGCGACGAAAGGACTGCGTTTTGGTAGCCTTTTTGGTGGTTGGACCCAATACTTTCTTCTTGTCCGTGGTTTCCGTGAGGAGTGGATCCAGAAGATCCCCGAAAAGAAGGTCGCGCTTTAAGGGTCCCAGAGATAACTGCCACTTCTGACGTACTCCTGCTTGCCAAGGGCGAAGCCATAGGAGTCTTCTTGCCGTAGTAGAAGCTGCAATAGACTTAGCAGAAAATCTAGTAGATTGTAAAGTGGCATCAGCCACGTACTGAGCAGCTGCAAAGACCTTGTTGAAGTCTTGTTGACCTCTCAAGTCATCGGGAGGAATATGCTGTTGAAGTTGGCGAAGCCACAGAAGCATGGCTCTGGAGAAAAAGGAAGCCGCTGCAGAACTTTTAATGGCCCAGGAATCTGCGGTGAATTCTCTTTTGAGCATCTGTTCAATCCGCTTGTCCTCTGGGCGGAGGACTTCCTCTGCTTCGCCTGGCACAGCCGCCGCCGAGTGAAGGATCTTGACAGGTTCATCCGGTTTAGGAAAGGAAAGGAGCTCCTCATAGGAAGAGGAGAGTTTGTACAACTTTTTGTCCTTGGTTGAGGGATTGAGCCCCGAGGCTGGGAAATCCCACTGCTTAAGTAAGGCATCTTTAAACAATTTAGGCATAGGAATTACCTCATTATCCTCCTGTTCCTCTGTGAAGTAAGGTAAATTCTCCTCCGGGGGATCAGTGGATGTGGAGGCCTGTTTCTCCTGGGCCGCCAATCCCGTAGCAATTCTAGCTTTGAGGAGGAGAGATTTGAACAATTGAGAGGGAAAAATAGTAATTGGAGAAGGAACCTTTATTTGGGATTCCTCATCATCTGAGAGGCCTTGAAAGGGATCCTCATCCTCCTCCATATCCTCATATTCGTCCTGAGAGGAATCTGATTCATCCTGAATAGGAGCTCTAACCGTTGGGGAAGAACCCAAGGGGCGGGAGGGACGAGGAGGAGGAGGAGGTAAGGGAAGCGCATTGATGGTAGAGAGTTTAGCATCAATGGCCTTGGATAACACAGAAAAAATAGATTGGAATTCAGGAGGTAAACTGGAAATATCAGCAGGAATGGCAGAAGAATCCCTGAAGGCCTGGGAGGATCCTGGCTGGGAGGAATCTTCAATAATATCTGGTTCCTCTGGACCTACTCCCCATAGGTTAGGTTGGGGTCTGTCTAGGTTTGGCTCATCCAGAGATAACACAGGGACCCCAGAAGGAGGCAGATAGGAAGCCTCTGGGGGGTCATGGCTACTGAGTACTTGGGCCTGTACTTTCAAACGCTTTGCTGATTTGTCATGAATTTTTTGTAGGGCTAGGTCCCTTCTCTTCTCAGCCCTGGTGACTTTGGTCGAGGGACGGGCCCCTGGAGAAGAGGAGGTCGAGGCCTGGGGGATACTGGTAATCTCATCGCCTGTAGGCCTGGCCTCTCTGGAACCTTGAGTGGTGCCTCTCTTGGGAAAAGTAGCCATAGTCTGACAATTAACAGAAGACAAGGCTGAGCCAATAACTGAATAATTAGGGAGAAGAATTTCAAAAACTTCCCAAGAGGAATGGATCCTGCTCCGAGGCCTCGGAGCTGCTGAGACTTGAGGGCAATCTGGGCAAACCCAGAGTTCGTGTCCCCAAATACAGCGTGGCCAGCCTCCCTAAACTTTAATTAAAGTAACCAAGGCACTCTGGTTGGAGGCTTAGCCGGTGGAGAATTAAGCCTGAGTGTCCCAAAGCCCACTCCGGGATCCAAGCGGTGGACTGAGGCCTACGCGGCTGGCAGAAGGCCAACACGAGAGGCCTAAATTTAAAAAGGGCGCGAAGGCCTTCGCGCCGAAAAATCGCTCCGTAATAGACTTCTTAAAGGGGAAGCGATCGACTAAGTCCAGGAGACTAAAACAAGCGTCTCACTCCGCAGGAGGTATTTCTTAAGCCCTTTAACAATAATACTATAATCAATCAATGAAGCAATACTTGCACCAAGACCTCCAGGCCAAAGGATTAAAGGAATCCACAAGCGGCAGCGGGGATCGTAAACGGCAAAACAGCCGGGGGAAAACGAAACCGCAACTTCTCCCAAAGGAAAAAAAGCCGAGCCACAAACGGCTGGCGCTATTAGTGCAAGTAAACAAATAAGGATAAACAATTCTTACTACTTTTGAAGGAAAGATCGAAGGGAAGGTGTTAGAATGTTGAACGAGCTATCACAATACAACCGCAGGATATGCGAACTGAGCGAATTCTGGGGAAGGGGCGGATCCAGCAAGCTTTTTTAACACTAGGCTCAGTTCCACCGGATTGGACATGAGCAACCCATGTGACTGCTGGACCCGCTCCTTCAGTACGGAGAATGGGATTACCAAGATTTCATACCCAGACATTATAGATATCTAGATTCTAGACATTGTTATACAGTGGTACCTCTACTTAGGAACGCCTCTACTTAAGAACATTTCTAGATAAGAACTCTTATTTTTTTGTTCAGATTTTTTTTGCCTCTTCTTAAGAACCAGTTTCTACTTAAGAACCTGAGCCCGGAAAAAATTCCCAGGAAATTTGAGAGCGGCATGAAGACCCGGCCAGTTTCCTGCCATTCCCCCTTTAATCCCGGCCATCTCGGGCTTTTCTGGGCTGCCGGAGGAGCCTTTCGGTGGCACTTAAGGAGGCTTTGGCAGTCCAGAGCGAACAAAGCATTTTCCTTTCTCTGGGCGTTTGGACAGGGAATCAACCTCTGCTAGCGCCCAGAGAAAAGAAATACTCCCTTTACTCTGGGAAGCGACTGTCCTCCTCCTCTTCCTCCTCCCCCCCACTCAAATACCGAGCTTTTATTTCTTTCCTAATGGGTCTGCATGCATTATTTGCTTTTACACGGATTCCTATGGGAAAAATTGCTTCTACTTACAAACTTTTCTACTTAAGAATCTGGTCACGGAACAAATTAAGTTTGTAAATAGAGGTACCACTGTATTTGAAAGCCCAGGCATATGAATTTTACTAATAGAAGAGAATTTTGTAGCTGAGGATTAGACTGCAGAGTCCTTAGTGCTCATACACACACACAGTCCTTAGTTTTGTGGTTTTCGTAAATGTTTCACTACTCAACTAGATAACATCAGTGCTAGAAGGGAGTGAGAGAAGAGGAGGAGGAACAACAATGAGGTCCTTGATTCTCTCTGAGCTTTGTAGATTTCTTGGTAGACATTTCATTACCCAACTAGGTAACATAATCGGTGCACTGTTGATGCATTATGATGTTACCCAATTTGGCAATGAAACATCTGCAAGAAAAAAACATCAAGCTCATAGAGCAACAAGGACTACACTGTACAGCTTTTCTGGGATTTTCTGACCAATCATATAACTCCTGCTCTTTCATGGCCCTTTTTGATAGTCTGTCTTAGATTTAAGTGGGGAAGGTATACTTCTTTGTTCACATAACTCCTTCTTTCAAATGCTGTTGCTGAGTGGCAGAACCCAAGTTTAAAAACTCAAGAATTCCGGATTCAATCCTATTTTTCTCCAAGTAGAAATTCTTCCATGTATTGGAAAACCTTGGTAGATTTCCTTTTAATATCAACCAGCATCTGCTAAGCTACCATGTAACATGCTTTGAAATCAAAGATGATGGATGAAGCAATGTTGGTTGATTGTTTATTTGTTTTGTCAAGTATGTATATAATAATATTTATATACATGATACTAGTAAAATAGAAACATTAGGAAAGGGGACGGAAGGCACGCTGGTGCACTTATGCACGCCCCTTACTGACCTCTTTAGAATCAGGAGAGGTCAACAATGGATAGTCTAAGGGTAAAGTTTTTGGGGTTAGGTGATGATACTACAGAGTCTGGTAGTGAGTTCCAGGCATCAGTTACTAAAGTTGTATTCCCTGCAGTCGGGTTTAGAGCGGTGTACTTTAAGTTTCTATCTGTTGTACTCATGTGTTGTTAATTTATTTATTTATTTATTTGTTTGTTTGTTTATTTATTAGATTTGTATGCTGCCCCTCTCCGTAGACTCGGGGCGGCTAACAACAATAATAAAACAGCATATGACAAATCTAATATTTAAAATAATTAAAAAACCCTTATTAAAAACCAAACATACATACAAACATACCATGCATAAATTGTATAGGTCTAGGGGGAAAGGAATATCTCAATTTCCCCAAGCTTGACGACAGAGGTGGGTTTTAAAGAGCTTACGAAAGGTGAGGAGGGTGGGGGCAATTCTGACATTGTTTAGTCGACGGGACCCAGAGAAGGCCCACTCTGTGGGACCTAACTGGCTGCTGGGATTCGTGCAGCAGAAGGCGGTGCCGGAGATATTCTGGTCCGATGCCAAGAATGGCTTTATAGGTCATAACCAACACTTTGAATTGTGACCGGAAACTGATCGGCAACCAATGCAGACTGCGGAGTGTTGGTGTAACATGGGCATACCTAGGGAAGCCCATGATTGCTCTCGCAGCTGCATTCTGCACGATCTGAAGTTTCCGAACACTTTTCAAAGGTAGCCCCATGTAGAGAGTGTTACAGTAGTCGAGCCTCGAAGTGATGAGGTTGTTGTGGTTGAAGCTGAAGTATTCGTTGACAGGAAGGACGTTGTAGCAGATGATTTTATGGGCTATGCTTAGGTCATGTTTAAGATGATGTAGTTGAATGTTTTAATATTTTGGGAGAAGCTATTCTGTTTTAAGTGGAATCAAACATGATTTAGCAGCTGCTGCTGACAATACTGAAGGAGATGGATCTAATGGTGAGGTATAAAACCCCATTTCCACCCACATACTGGAAAACCTAAGACCAATGCTCACTTTTATTAGCAATCTTTAAGGGCCCTTCCTCCCTGATTCTCTGCACTTTCATCCATAGGCTTTCCACAAATCTTTTCAATCAGTTTTAAATTAGTTTATTTTCTTTGTACAGAAGAAAAAAAGATCTACCAGAATATCATCTTAAATTGGAAAGAGGGTTCTGCATTTCAAGAAGCTGAGCACAAAGTACGTTTTCAGAAATTTTGCCAATTTTACCTAGTTGAGTTTTCTTCAGCATCTTGCTGAGACTAAGGTAAAAATAATGATCTCTCTGTTACAAACTATCACTGTACAGTATTCTTGTTTCCATTAGAAAATTTTTAGAGATCCTATTTTTCTTTCATTTATTACATTTGATATATTTATCATTTCTGTCTCTCTCTCTCTGTAACTATCCATCATCCATCCATCCATCCATCTATCTACATTCATTCACTCATTCACCCACTCACTCACTCACTCACTCACTCACTCACTCACTAACTCATTCATCCACCTCCTATTTCTCTTCTCCCAAGCTCAACATTCATCTTCTGCTATTATCATCCAGGCCATATAAATAAAAAAATAAAAGCAAGGGAAGCAGGTGGTTGTGTGAACTTCAGTTTCTGCATTCTTGGCAGTGGTCACATTGGCTGCAGAATCCTGGGAGCAGAAGCCCATGTTTTTTATTTATTTATTTATTTATTTATTTTGTCAAGCATGTATTAGATAACAGTTATAGGTATAAACATGGTTATTAATACACCTAAATGTTGGAAATGCAAACAAGGACCTGGGATGTACTCAGGGATGGGTTCAGGGGTGGGCTGCTGCCCGGACCACGAGGGGGGGGGGGAGTGAAATAGCAAAAATGGAGCACCCCCACAGAGCACTCAATTTGCACTGAAAGTTTAAAGAAAATGAAGGTGTCCTGCATGAGCCATGCCCACAGTGGTAGTAAAAAAATTGTTAGCCCTTAACTGGGCGGGTTCCTTTACCTCCATACTGGTGCTATAATAATTCATAGGTTATCAGAAGATTGTCATCCCCACACAATGGACCCTCTACCTTCTGCTGACCCCCTCAAATTCCCTGGTCCCAAAAACTCCCATCCTCCCTTCCCAATCAGCATTGATAATCTTATTGTTTTAATATTCCTGAATGTTTGTTCATTTAGCAAAAAGCAGGTAGGAAGCAGTGCCATCTCGTGGCATTGTGCAAAACTGCAGCCTTTCTTTTTTTCAACAGCCCCTCTCCAGAAATTGGTTGGATCTACCTGTGATTGGACACACACAAACATTTTGTCATTGGTACATACATATTCTTTCTTTCTTTCTTTCTTTCTTTCTTTCTTTCTTTCTTTCTTTCTTTCTTTCTTTCTTTCCATTTATAGGCCGCCCTTCTCCTGTGGACTTAGGGGGGCATACAGGATAATCTATCAGTGTACATAAAAAGAAAATATATATTCATCAAGAATGATAAGGCATAATACAATGATACTCAAAGAGTACAAATAAGCAATCACTTCATACTAGGAAACAATCAATGTAAATCGTAAGGTACAAGCAACAGGTTATAGTCATATAGTAATAAGTGGGAGGAGATGGGTGATAGGAATTATGAGATTAATAGTAATAGTAATGCAGACTTAGTGAATAGTTTGACAGTATTGAGGGAATCATTTGTTTAGTAGAGTGATGGCAGTTGAGAAAAGAACTATTCTTGTGTCTAGTTGTTCTGGTGTGCAGTGCTCTATAGCATCGTTTTGAGTTGAAATAATTTATGTGAGGTGTCTCTAAATATTTTCACAGCCCTCTTTTTTACTCATGCAGTATACGGGTTCTCAATGGAAGGTAGGTTAGTGGCAGTTGTTATTTCTGCAATTCTAATTATCCTCTGAAGTCTGTGTCTATCTTGTTGGATTGCAGAACCAAACCAGACAGTTATAGAGGTACAAATGACAGACTCAATAATTCCTCTGTAGAACTGTATCAGCAGCTCCTTGATTAAGTGAGGTAGGGATATCATATCAAGTCTGCAAAATTCCCGCTTACCAATAGATGGGAGAAAAGAGTTAGAATCAATATTATATCTTTGTTATTACCGTGTTTCCCCGATAGTAAGACCCCCCCGATTGTAAGACATATGGGGGGTTTCAGGGGGGTTGGCTAATATAAGCCATACCCCGAAAGTAAGACATATGTCTTACTTTCGGGGAAACACGGAAGTATTCAAAAGAAAAAGGAAAAAAAAGAAGAGTGTTTTTAGGCTCCTATCTCCCGATCTAAATTGCTTTTGAGCAGACCGGATTCGCGAGTGCCGGTGCATCCGCTCAGGTGGGGAAAAAATAAATAAATGTTAAGGCGCGGAAGGTAATCCGATCGGTTTGAGAGCCGGCTTCTCCTTCGCGCGCCCTGAATTCGCTTCGCCTCGCCTCCCTCAGCCACCTGCGCTCTGCATATGCCTCCGAGATGCAGACCCCCTTCGGGCACGCCGGGTTTCCCAGAGGCTGACAGCCCAGCCTCTCGTTAACCCGGCTGCCGACGGGAGGGCAGCCAGTTGCGAGCACAGTGGAGGGAGGCGGAGGGAGGGGAGAGGGAGCCCGCCTCCTCCTTCCCCGAGGTTGGACGGCGGTAGAGGTTCTGCAGGCGGCAGCGACGGGATCATTTCGGGTCTGGGCGGGCTGCTCTGTTGCTTTTTTCCCAGCCGCTACTGGAAGGGCCCGGGCAATGCCCCCAGCCGCAGGCGCAGAAGGCTTAGCGGGGACCAGCGCCGTCCTTCGCTTTGCCAAGCCGGGGAAGAGGCGGTGGCAGCGAGGCGAAGGACGGCGCTCCCCTCCGCTCGGCTCGCTTCGGACCAGCACCGTCCTTCGCCTTGCCGCGGCGCCACCGCCTCTTCCCCGGCTTGGCAAAGCGAAGGACGGTGCTGGTCCCCGCTAAGCCTTCTGCGCCTGACTCGGCGAGGCGAGAGGGAAGAAGGAGAAGCGCAAGTGGATGCGGAGCGCCCGGGAGGCATTTATCCGCCCGGGAGGCATTTATCCGTCCTTCGCTTTGACGGCGCTGGTCCGCCTGCTCGGCTCGCTTCGGACCAGCGCCGTCAAAGCGAAGGACGGATAAATGCCTCCCGGGCGGATAAATGCCTCCCGGGCGCTCCGCATCCACTTGCGCTTCTCCTTCTTCCCTCTCGCCTCGCCGAGTCAGGCGCAGAAGGCTTAGCGGGGCTCCCTGGGCAAAGGCCAGGGCGCGGTGGCGGGCAAGGCGCATAAAAAAAACCCGGGCAAGAAGAGCCCTCCGGGAACAGCTACCTTCACCCTGTCAGTGGAGGCGGGAAACGGCGGGGGGGGGTCTGAAAGGACACGCGCGCCGCGACGTTCGCACGTGGCTCCATGCCTTCCCGGCACCCGTAGTCCCCTTCACTTCCTTTGCATCGCGTCCCCCCACCCCCCCAATCGTCCGGCCCGTAAAGCGGTACGGGGCTGGGGGTGGGTAGACGCCAAAGCCCGAAGACGAGCCGGCCCCGGTGCCCAGGACAATATAAGACATACCCCCAAAGTAAGACACAGTGGGGCTTTTGGGGGTAAAAAGATAGTAAGACACTGCCTTACTATCGGGGAAACACGGTATGTCAAATGGTAACTCAAGGGCAAAAGTGGAATAAATGAGGCAAAATATTTGGCAGAGAATTTCATTTTTTTATTTGTAAGTTGAAAACTAACATGCATGTTGGTGTCATAATTTCAACTAATTATGGAAATGTATCGCAATTCTTTAGCAAACAAGCAAGACCACACAAATGCAGTTGAGGGATTGCATGTGGTTTAAGAGCTGTTTGATTACCTTAATGCATAAGCAATGCATAAATAGGTAGAGAAACATTAATTAATAACAGCACCATTTGCAAACTTATCAGATTGGCATAATAACTGATTCCAGCACAAAGCAGTTTAATATCATAAAAATTGGATATGACCTGTAATCTCATACCTTCATTATTTAGTCAATGGATAAAAATGCAAAGAAAAGCCCAACAATCGTTTGCTATTCTTTAATATGAAACCTGTGTGACTTTCATTTGGATAGATATGGTCACTGGTATAATACAATGTGTGCTTTATGAATGTCAAAGCAGTTAGTTGTAGATTCAAGAGCCCAAATGATGACATAAATCCCTGAGTGATTATGCCTACTCTTTCATAACATGATTGTCGCAGTTGTTGGTGTGACTGCAGTGCTAAATATTCCTAATCATAGGACTCAGGTAATATTTCTGTTACATCATGGATGAGATTTCATTTTTCTTTTCAAAGTCACCTTTCTGATGTCAACTGTCAGTAGAAAGGACAGAAAGGAATATCTTAATTATATCTCCAATAGTTTGCCTGGGTCACGTACTTCATGTGTGCTAACCCTGAACATTTATTTTATTTATTTATTTATTTTGTCCAATACACAATGAGGGTTTTAGTGGGTATATATCTATATACACATAATAAAATACATGATGAAGGTTATAGAGGAGATACTCATAGTAAAATATATCTAAGAAATAATAGAAAAGAAGATAAAGTAATAGAACATATCAGTGAAAGAATAGAAGAAGAGATATAGGAATAGAAGAAAGGTATAGGAGATACCTGTATCTCCTCTACCTTTGCATTCAGAGGTCTCTACATCAATAGCAGGTTGCAGCCGGCATTGGGCAACATGGCACCCTTGTAGCTAAAATGGAGCTGTGTCTACAGCACCAGCTGACTGGCAGGCGGGCGCATCAACGCAAGATTCGCCTTCTGCGCTTGTGCCGGAAGCAAAATCTAATGTGAGAACATGTGTAGAGCGAGATGTCAGTGACTTTTGTGCATGCACAGAAGCAAAAATATTTACTATTATTATTACTATTACTATTATTATTTATTAGACTTGTATGCCGCCCTTCTCTGAGGACTCGGGGTGGCTATATTGACAAAAATCACCAAAATCTCGCTCATGCACACATCCTCATGTGAGATTTTGCTTCTGACTCATGTGCAGAAGCCGAATCTTGCACTGATGTGCATTTACACGCATACCGGACATGCGCGCATGTCACTGGGAGTGTTCCGGTAGCACCGACGATGATGGGGAGCCCTTGCCTGCTGCACACAATGTACAACTCAGGTAAAAATTAGAGTGAGCTTCAATTGCGCCACTAAGGCTGTCATAGGGAGCTTTTCCCCAGACCCTGTGGACACCCTGGTCAGCATGTGCTCATGCTTCTGATATGAACAGACACACTCCATCAGATATATCCCTTGGCTGAAGAATCAAGCTTGGTTAGCAATAGGAATAGCAATAATAATGATGATGATGATGATGATGATGATGAAAGAAGAAATTTTTAAAATTTAAAGTTTTGTATATAAGATAAGAAAACATGAATTGGTAAACCATACCTTTGTCAGTAATTTTAAGCAACCCTTGTAACGGGAAAACCTGTATCTCTGTTGAAACTTGTGGTTAAGCAGCTAGAAGGTAAGATAAGGGAGGGGTAGGTAGGAAGGAATAGGAAAGAGTAGGACATGTATCAGGAAAATATGGTTTGTTTTGTAACCCACCCATCAGGTTAACAGGCGGCAATGGGAGGTCACTGGATAAGATATATAAACCTGCATTTCGCTTCTGTATGTGTGCATCCCGAAAGGGGTGAAACCATGCTTGTCCAATCGCTTGGGGCAGTAGAGAGATTGCTGCACCCAAATAAACCTTGTTTCCTTACTCCGAAGCCTTCTTTGGTTGATTATTTCTTTCAGAGATTTTCAGCGAACAACAACAACAACAACAACAACAACAACAACAATTTATTAGATTTGTATGCCACCCCTCTCCGAAGACTCGGGGTGGCTCACAACAACAATAAACAATGCAGTACAAATCCAATAATTAAAACTATAGCTAAAAATCCACTATCATTAAAAAACAGTCAATACTACCCAATCCACACATAAATCTTACTGGCCAAAGGGAATACATCAATTACCCCATGCCTGGCGACATAGATAGGTCTTCAGAGTTTTGCGGAAGGCGAAGAGGATGGGGGTGGGCTGTTTGCAGACTGTCTTTTTTTGTGTTTTTGTAAAAGGTCTTCCATATTCTCTCCCTCCCCTCCTTGAAAGTCACTTGTGGTTATTTTTGAGCTTGGAGGCTACATCAATATTCCTTCAATCCATTAATATCTTCCTGTCCGGTCTATTTGCAATAATTCACAAAAACGAAAGAAGAGGAAATGTGCCATTAATGATCCTGAAGATAAATGTTGGGTTAATATATGATAGGAGGTGTAATGTGCTGGATGATGTCAACAGCAAGCAATATTTTAGCACCAGGAACCAAAGTTTCAATGTAGACCTGACCAAATGAGAGGCAGGTTGACTTGAGGAAAGCTCTGCTGTTTCTGGCTCCAGATGCCACTAGATGTGTTGTGGCTCCTGCCAGCTATCTTAGATAGCTGGAATCAGCAAGTAGCAAAGCATTTGTACCATTTGCATGGTACCATGTGCTTCCATCGGCCATTTTGTGTGGCAAATATAAAAGAATACCATTCACTGAAAGACTTTGTCCTTGTGGCTCAGGAGAGGTGGAGACAGTGGAACACATGCTCCTGAGATGTTCCTTTTATACGGAGATTAGGAAAAAACATATTCTGCCATGAATTGCAAGGTATCCTAGCTTCTCAGACACTACTTATCTCCAGTGGCTGCTTAAGGATGAACAGGCGGCCAGATTCTTCGCAGCGTAGTGGAGGATTTGTCGCAAATATGTGCCTTCCTCACCAAAGAGATATACCTTTAAGTGTCTAATCCACCATAGCTAATTTATACAACTAATATGGCAACTCTGCTTATTCCTTTCCCTAATAGTATTAAACTGATTATAGCCCTCACTGCGTATGGATTGTAATTTTAGTGGTATTGATCATATGACTGGATTTTATCAAGGATTTTATCTGTTATTTACTACTTTGTCTTTGGGCTCTTAGTTGTGTATTTGCTGAGTGTTTCTGTTTGTTTTGGTCTCTGGTCTAGGACTGTAATAAAATTGAATTGAAGGTAGACCTGACCACTCAGTTCTTTACAACACAACCTGAGTTATTGACATATTATTGACTTCAGGAAGAAGAAAGATGTACATTTACCATTGTACATAAATGGCGAAGAGGTTGAGAGGGTTGGTAGTTTTAAATTTCTGGGTATTCATATCACAGAGGACATCTCATGGGCTATGAACGTTAACATGCAAGCGAAGAAGGCACAAAAGAGGCTGTACTTCCTTAGAATGCTCAGAAAGACAAATCTATCTCAGAATCTATTGTTGTCCTATTATTGAAGTACCATTGAGAGTGTCCTAACCAGTGAAGGGCTAGCAATTTTTTATTACCACACTGTGGGCGTGGCTATGCAGGATGCCTTGTATTTTCTTTCAACATCTTTCAGTGCAAATTGGGTTCTCCAGGACGGAGCTCCATTTTTGCTACCCCACTGCGTTCCTCCCCATCCGGGCAGCAGCCCACCCCCGATCCTAACATACATTCTCGCATGGTATGAAAGCAGTTTTGTAGCGGATAAAAAAAGCTTTACAGAGAATCATTAGAACTGCCCAGAATATCATTGGCCTCCAGCTGTTTTAGAAAGGTGCACAATCCTTTCTTTTTTTTCTTCGTATGTTTTGTTTGTTTTGACAGTTCTTATATGTAGAAATTTAATAAAGATTATTTTAAAAAAGAAGGAAAGGTGCACAACATTCTCAGAGACTTTTCTCATCCTGCTTACATCTTTTTTGGACTGCTACCTTCTGGCAGAAGATACAGAACAATTAAAAATAGGAACCTACTACCACCTTTGGTGGACGTGCTCCAAAGTTAGGACCTTTTGGCTAAAGATTAAAAAATACATTGAACAAATTATACAGAAACCAATTCCCTTAAAATCAGAACTATTCCTCCTAGGAATAATTAGGGAGCCATTAAACAAAGATGATAGATACCTACTGGTAAACATTTTAACCACTGCAACAATAAAATTCGCCCAATCTTGGAAATTGAATCACACCACATCTACCCTAAATTTCATTAACAAAACTCATGAATGTGCTGAGCTGACAAAAATGACCATTGAACAACAGGACAAAGAGGAATCAGAGTTCTATAAAATGTGGAATAAATGGTACATCTGGCTGGATAAAAGACAATATATAACTCCATCATGATCCTTTTACCCTTCACCCAAACAATTATCCCACAAACTTATAAAATAACATTATGAATCATTGATAAAATTTTGTATTTTTTGAATTCAAGGAGGTGGGGCAGATATTACTGGCTGTAAGGGACAATTTTATTGGCAGTTTGTGTTCAAGCACAGACCACTCAAATTAGGCTGGATTGGGACTAGACTGGGAAGTATAAAAAGGAGGGTAAAGCCATTTTAAATTGCACTTTCAGATCACAGAGATACAGGAGAGAAAGGTAGTGGCCTGTGCGCCTGACGGCGCGGGAATCATATAACTATAAACCAAAATCAGCAAAGTTTGGTAGCAATAGGGGGTGTTGATTTTCTTGCTAAGTACTTGTATTTCAATACATTGTTAAGTTGACTGGCTTGGTGCAGTGTAACACTTGTTTGGCTGTTGTGTTCCGTAGTACCTTGTGGAACTTGGGGTGCTGCCCTCTGTGCATAAGGACATCTAGTTTATATGGCGAGATCTCTAGACTGCAGTCCTTAGTTTGTAGCTTGCAGGCAGAAGTGAAAAGATTGTCCCAGCCACGTGCTGTAATGCAGCCATGCGTGCAGCCTCCACTTACACAGCGCCCCCCGAGGAGGAGGGCTGTGTGGACAACTGTCGGTTCTGTAAGATTATGTGCAGTCAACCAAAAACATAGCAATTTTGGTCTCTCTGTATCAAATTCCTATAATGTTCTTGCAGATTTAAATAGTAAGGATGTTGTAGGTATTAGCAAGGCCCCTCAGGCAGAGAATGAGGGGATATTCAAAGGAGAAGTTGTTGTAAATGAGGTGCATAATGTCACCAATCCGTCAAGTGCAGTTAGTAGAAATAAAAAGAGGACACATTTTCTTGTGGGTGACTCGACTGTTAGAGGTGTTGATTTGGGACTGAGTAAGGATGTGGTGAAGCTGATGAGGTGTCTCCCAGGGGCCACTGCCAGCAGGGACAAGAGGCGGATTACAAACATTGTCAAGGCTGTGAGTAAAGGTAATAATGTTGATGTGGTGGTGCATCTTGGCACAAATGATTTGTGCCAGAGAAATGTTAATGTAGTAAAAAGAGATTTTCAATGTCTAAGTATGGAGCTGGGTAATAGAGAGAAGGGGAGGTGGAGTAGCCATTTATGTTAAAGAAAGTATAAAAACAACACTAATTCAAAATACGTGTAAAGATCTGGAGACTCTCTGAATTTGAATGCAAAATAAAGATGGTTCTGTCATTAGAATTGGGGTGATCTATAGGCCTCCAGGGCAATCTGAGGAATGTGACAACAAGATGGTGGATGAAATTACCCAAATGGCAGTAAAGGGAGATATTGTGGTTATGGGTGATTTCAACATGCCTGATGTTGACTGGAATATCCCCAGTGCCCTTACATGCAAAAGTAAGAATATAGTAGAGGCCTTTACAGGAGCAGCTCTGGCACAGCTGGTTAAGACACCAACTAGAGGGGAGAATATTCTAGATTTAGTTTTTACGAATGGGAATTGGGTTTCAGAGGTCAAGGTGGGAGAAAATTTAGGTTGCAGTGACCATCTATGTTTGTGGTTTGATGTAAAAACTGATTGGGAGCAATCCTATACTGCAACCAAAGTATTGGATTTCAGAAAAACAAATTTTAATGCAATGGGGGAATATTTAAATAATGAATTAAAGGGGAGGGATAAAATGGCAGGAGAGAGCACCCAGTGGACTGTATTAAAAAAGGCCATCTTAAAAGCCACAGGACTGTATGTAAGGCAAATAACTAAAGGTAAAAGGAAGAAGAAACTGCTATGGTTTAGCAATGATGTAAGGGCTATAGTCAATGAAAAAAAGGCTGCCTCTAGGAGGTATAAAGAGTCTGGAAGTATAGCTGATAGAGAGGTGCATAAAATGAGACAGAAGGAGGCGAAACAGATAATATATGCTGCTAAAGCCTCAAAAGAGGAAGAAATTGCCAAATCTGTAAAGAAGGGGGATAAAACCTTCTTCAGATATATTAGTGATAGGAAGAAGAAAAACTGCAGCATCATGAAGCTTAGTACCGGGAATAAAACATGCATTGATGGGAATAAGGAGATCGCTGACCATTTCAATAGCTACTTCTGTTCAGTTTTCTCAAAAGACACCTTACAAAATAATACTATAGAGGGATATAGCATTGCTTCCAGCTGTACGGATTCAGCTCCAGTTATCTTAGAAGCCGATGTCTTAGAACAGTGATTTTCAACCTTTTTTGAGCCGCGGCACATTTTTTACATTTACGAAATCCTGGGGCACATTGAGCGGGGGGTGGGGGGCGCTAAAAAAGTTTGGACAGAAAAATTATCTCTCTCTCTTCCTCCCCTTCACTCTATTTCTTTCTCCCTCCCTCTTTCTCTCCCTTCCTTCCTCTTTCTCTCTCTCTCTCCATCCCTCTTTCTTTCTCTTCCTTCCTTCCTCTCTTTTTTGCTCTCTTTCTCTCTCCTTCCCTCCCTCCCTCTTTCTCTCTCTTTCTCTTGTTTTCTCTCTCTCTTGCTTTCTTTCTCTCTCTCTCTTGCTTTCTTTCTCTCTGAGCTTCACGGCACACCTGACCATGTCTCGCGGCACACTAGTGTGCCACGGCACACTAGTTGAAAAACACTGTCTTAGAAGAACTTGAACGATTAAAGATAAATAAGGCAATGGGTCCAGATGGCATCCACCCCAGAGTTCTTAAAGAACTCAGATCTGTCATTGCTACCCCCCTGACTGATTTGTTTAACCAATCCCTGTTAACAGGAGATGTTCTTGAGGATTGGAGAATGGCCAGTGTTGTGCCTATCCACAAGAAGGGCAGTAGAGAAAAAGCTGGTAACTACAGGCCAGTTAGCTTGACATCAGTTATAGTTAAAATGATGGAGACTCTACTCAAAAAGAGGATAAATCAGCACCTAAAAAACAATAACTTATTGGACCCAAATCAGCATGGCTTTACTGAAGGCAAATCATGTCAGACTAATCTCATTGATTTCTTTGACTATGTCACAAAGGTGTTGGATCAAGGTGGTGTCGTGGATATTGCCTATCTGGACTTCAGCAAAGCCTTTGATATGGTTCCACATAAAGAGCTGATAGATAAATTACTGAAGATTGGACTTAATCCCTGGATAGTTCAGTGGATTTCAAGCTGGCTGAAGCGTAGACATCAGAGAGTTATTGTTAATGGCGAGTATTCTGAGCAGAGACAGGTTACAAGTGGTGTGCCACAAGGGTCTGTTCTGGGTCCTATTCTTTTTAATATGTTTGTGAGTGACATAGGGGAAGGTTTGGTAGGGAAGGTTTGCCTATTTGCCGATGACTCTAAAGTGTGCAATAGGGTTGATATTCCTGGAGGGGTCAGTAATATGGTAAATGATTTAGCTTTACTAGATAAATGGTCAAAGCAATGGAAACTGTAGTTTAATGTTTCCAAATGTAAAATAATGCACTTGGGGAAAAGGAATCCTCAATCTGAGTATTGCATTGGCAGTTCTGTGTTACCAAAAACTTCAGAAGAGAAGGATTTAGGGGTAGTGATTTCTGACAGTCTCAAAATGAGTGAGCAGTGTGGTCGGGCAGTAGGAAAAGCAAGTAGGATGCTTGGCTGCATAGCTAGAGGTATAACAAGCAGGAAGAGAGAGATTGTGATCCCCTTATATAGAGCGCTGGTGAGACCACATTTGGAATACTGTGTTCAGTTCTGGAGACCTCACCTACAAAAAGATATTGACAAAATTGAACGGGTCCAAAGACGGGCTACAAGAATGGTGGAAGGTCTTAAGCATAAAACGTATCAGGAAAGACTTAATGAACTCAATCTGTATAGTCTGGAGGACAGAAGGAAAAGGGGGGGACGGGATCAAAGCATTTAAATATGTTAAATGATTAAATAAGGTTCAGGAGGGAAGTGTTTTTAATAGGAAAGTGAACACAAGAACAAGGGGACACAATCTGAAGTTAGTTGGGGGAAAGATCAAAAGCAACGTGAGAAAATATTATTTCACTGAAAGAATAGTAGATCCTTGGAACAAACTTCCAGCAGACGTGGTTGGTATCCACAGTAACTGAATTTAAACATGCCTGGGATAAACATATAACCATTGTAAGACAAAATACAGGAAATAGTATAAGGGCAGACTAGATGGACCATGAGGTCTTTTTCTGCTGTCAGTCTTCTATGTTTCTATAAAAGGAGGAACAAATTCAAAATGACAAAACTTAAACTCTAACTCAAGTTTAGAAACCTAAAACTTTCATTTATATTGGTATTAAAGATCTTAAAAGCTGTAGAGTAATCAGGTCAACAGATAAGTTGACACTACTTATGACATTTGATAAATGTATAGATGAATTTATCTCTTCTTTCTTTCCTCTTTTTTTAATTTTTAATTTTTCCTCTTCTCTTTCCCTCCCCCTTTACTCTCTTTTTCTTTCTCTCTCTTTAGCTTTATTTTCTTCCTTATTTCCTTATCGACCATGGTATCCTTCTGCGCCGGTTGGAGGGGTTGGGAATGGGAGGCACTGTCCTTCAGTGGTTCTCCTCCTACCTCAACGGTTGGTCGCAGTCAGTGTTAGTGGGGGGGGGGTCAGAGGTCGACCTCTAGGCCTCTCCCTTGTGGGGTGCCTCAGGGGTCGGTCCTCTCCCCCCTGCTATTTAATATCTACATAAAACTGCTGGGCGAGATCATCCAGGGGCATGGGGTGAGGTATCATCAGTACGCTGATGATACCCAGCTGTACATCTCTACCCCATGTCTAGTCAACGAAGCAGTGGAACTGATGTTCCAGTGCCTGGAGGCTGTTGGGGTCTGGATGGGTGTCAACAGATTCAAACTCAACCCTGATAAGACGGAGTGGCTGTGGGTTTTGCCTCCCAAGGACAATTCCATCTGTCCATCCATTACCCTGGGGGGGGGGGAATTATTGACCCCCTCAGAGAGGGACCGCAACTTGGGCATCCTCCTCGCTCCACAGTTTACATTAGAGAACCATCTTTCATAAATACTTCTTTTTCCTTACATCCATGCCAACTATTTCCTTTGGTCATCATTTGAAAGTGTGCTAGTTGTACTGGTGTATAATACCATTTATGTAAATTTTTTCTTCTCATCTCTCTTATCCTTGTATTTTTAATTCTTTTAATATTTTCAATTATGCCTTCCATATCCCATTCATCAATTTCTAACTCATCCTGCCAATATTTCGTCAGTCCTTTTGTTACTTGCTCCTCTGCTTGTAATAATTCCCTATATATATTACCTGCTTGTGCTTTTATATTCTTACTCTTTTCCCTTAATATCTACTCTAAATTTGTTCCTTGTTTGAGGAATATTTCTTTATTTTCCCTTTTACTTAAATACGTACCTATTGCGTTAACCTGTAACCAATTTTGTTGTCCAAGGCATCTCTCTATTTCGTTTCTATTGATCCTTCCATCCTTTTCATATAACTGTTCAATTCTCTGTATACCTTTTTCCCTTAATTTCCATATTATCTTTGTGAGGTTACTTTCTTTCTTTATATTTATCACATGCAGCGTCGCTAATTTAGAATTTGTCATTTTTAATTTGCCTTGCCATTTCATCCAACTTTCTATAATCGCTTTAGTTGGGTCTATTAATCTATTTATTTTGATCTTATTCCATTTCCTAAATAATAATTCTTGATTCTTAATGTCATTAATTTCTTTCTCTAATTCTACCCATGGTTTCTCTTCTAATAATTGTAATCCCATTAATCTATCTATTTGATATGCATCCCTGTAATACTCCAAACTTGGATTTCCCCAACCTCCCTCGCCTTCCGTGGCTATCAACCATTTTTTTTAAAATTCTTGATCTTTTATTACCTTCTATCCAAGCATTTAATTTAGTATCCCATTCGTTTTGGGAATGCAGTAAAGTCCAAAAATTTTGGAAGCAAATACAAACGGAACTGAATAAAATTATGAATAGTGACTGTAAACTAACCAAGGAAGCAGCATTATTGATAAAAAATAGTGAGGTAAAAGAATATGAAGAAATTAAAATTGCAGCAATAGAAAGTGCCCAAGCAACTATAGTGCTTGGGTGGAAAGATGCTAATAAATGGATGATAAAAAATTGGTGCAGGTACATGGTGGATCACATTCACTATGAAATTGTGGAAATTAGATTACATAATTATAATGAAGAGAAATTGGCAGCAACAATGTGGCGGTGGGAAAAGGTTAAAAATCATATATTAATATTAGTAAGCGATGCAAATGTAAGAAATAAAATTAAATCACTCTATAAAGAATGAGCAATGTAACCCGGAGGTGAGGTAAATGAAAGATATAGAATTGAATCTTCCCCGGTGGAGGGACATATTATTTTGTTTGGTGATGGTACACACATTTATGTTTTTGAATTTATGTTTTTTCTTTTTGTAAAAACTTTAAAAAATCAATAAAAATATATATTTTTTAAAAAGAGAACCATCTTTCAGCTGTGGCGAGGGGGGCGTTTGCCCAGGTTCGCCTGGTGCACTAGTTGCGGCCCTATCTGGACTGGGAGTCACTGCTCACAGTCACTCATGCCCTCATCACCTCGAGGTTCAACTACTGTAATGCTCTCTACATGGGAATACCTTTGAAAAGTGTTCGGAAACTTCAGATCGTGCAAAATGCAGCTGCGAGAGCAATCATGGGCTTCCCTAGGTATGCCCATGTTACACGAACACTCCGCAGTCTGCATTGGTTGCTGATCAGTTTCCGGTCACAATTCAAAGTGTTGGTTATGACCTATAAAGCCCTTCATGGCATCGGACCAGAATATCTCTGGGACTGCCTTCTGCCACATGAATCCCAGCGACCAGTTAGGTCCCACAGAGTTGGCCTTCTCCGGGTCCCTTCGACTAAACAATGTCATCTGATGGGACCCAGGGGAAGAGCCTTCTCCGGGGCAGCCCCGACCCTCTGGAACCAGCTCCCCCCGGAGATTAGGATTGCCCCCACCCTCCTTAAAGCCCACCTCTGCCATCAGGCGTGAGGGAATTGAGTCATCTCTCCCAGGCCTATATAGTTTATACATGGTATGTTTGTGTGTATGTTTTGCTTTTTAATAAGGGTTTTTTAGTTACTTTTAAACATTAGATTTGTTGTACATTGTTTTATTATTGCTGTGAGCCGCCCCGAGTCTACGGAGAGGGGCGGCATACAAATCTAATTAATAATAATAATAATAATAATAATAATAATAATAATTTCTTTCTTTATGTAAGTGTGTACTCCTCTATTTAAGAACTTAATTTGTTCCGTGACTAGGTTCTTAAGTAAAAAAGTTTGTAAGTAGAAGCAATTTTTCCCATAGGAAACAATGTAAAAGCAAATAATGTGTGCAAACCCATTAGGAAAGAAATAAAAGCTCAGAATTTGGGTGGAAGGAGGAGGAGGAGGAAGAGGAGGAGGACCGTTGCTGCCCAGAGCAAAGGGGGCGCTTCTTTTCTCTGGGCGCTGGCAGGTTTATTCCCTCTCCAAGCGCCCAGAGAAAGAAAAATGCTTTATTTATACGACTTCTAGGCCGCCCAGTCATGAAGGACTCAGGGCTTTGTTCGATCTGGACTGCCAAAGCCTCCTTAAGCGCCACCGAAAGGTTCCTCTGGTAGCCCAGAAAAGCCCCAGATGGCTGGGATTAAAGGGGGAATGGCAGGAAACTGGCCGGGCCTTCTTGCCGCTCTCAAATTGCCTGGGAAATTTTTCCAGGCTCGGGTTCTTAAGTAGAAAATGATTCTTAAGTAGAGGCAAAAGAATCTTGAACACCCGGTTCTTATCTAGAAAAGTTCTTAAGTAGAGGTGTTCTTAAGTAGAGGTACCACTGTATTTTGGTTTATAACTGTATACTCTAAATTCATATACATTTGTACCAATATTCACATAGTCCTTTTGCTCTATATATCCCCTCCCCTATTTATCTTCAACAAAGATTATATTTTCTTAAAAAAATAAAACAAAATAAAAAAAAGAACTGCCAAGAATATCATTGGGCTCCTGCCACTAACCCTGGATGATATCTTCACATCTCACTGTTTTAGAAAGGTGCACAACATTCTTAGAGACCCTTCTCATCCTGCTTACAATCTTTTTGGACTGCTGCCTTCTGCCAGAAGATACAGAACAATTAAAACTCGAACCACATGTTTTCTGAACAGTTTTTATCCCAGAGCTATAATTGCACTTAACAATGTATTGGGGGGGGGGGGGCACCATCAGTGAACTGCTGGACAATACTACAGTACTTGTAAAGTTTATTTTTTTTTAAAAAAAGCAGTCATTCATGGATTTTAAAAGGGTGCAGAAACATCCACCAGGTGGCACTAAGATAAAATTCAGTGCCCTAAAACTCAGTTTGGCTGAAATTCAAGGAACAATTTATAAGATAGGACTTACCAGCAATGTTCCCTCTAATTTTTTTTCAGTGTGGGCGGAAAAGTATAGTGTCCGAGTGACAGTCCCTTTGGAAAGAACGAACGAACGAACGAACGAATGAATAAATAAATAAGAAAAAAAATTCCATTCTTTTTTTATTAAAAGAAATTAATAATAAAACAAAACCAAAATCTATTTTATTACTATCTTCTCCTCTTTTTCCATCCCTGTCTCCTCCCCCCTTGTGTGTGCGTGTGTGTGTGAACTCTTGAACCATTTCCAATAACAGGTGAGCTATTGGAAATGGTTCAAGAGTTCACACACACACACACACACAAACGGCTGGGGTTTTTTCTCTCTGTTATTATATTTGGGTGCTTTTTACCATATGCTTTAAATCAAGAGTCATTTCTCTCTCTTTCTCTCTCCCCCTCTTCTCTCTCTCTCTTTTTCTCACTTTCTCTCTCCCTCTCTTGCTCTCTCTCTCTTTCTCTCTCTCTCATTTTCTTTCTCTCTCTCTATTGCTTTCTTTCTCCCTCCCTCTTTCTTTCTATCTCTCTTGCTTTCTTTCTCTTCTCTCTCTTGCTATCTCTCTCTCCCCCCCCTTCTCTCTTTCTCTCAGCAGCAGCATTGGGCAGTAGCCGTGGGGCGGTGGCAGGGTGATCAGCTGTGAGGCGGAGCTCCGGAAGGGAGGCACCGACAGCGAGGGGGCTGCGAGAGCCCTTTCTCTGAGCGCTTTGGGAACACCTGCCCTGCCTCTACTGCAGCCCCCTTGCTGGAAGTCTGGGACAAAAGCGCTCCCAGCGAAGGGGCTGCGAGAGGGGTGGGGCAGCCATTCCTGAAGCCCACGGAGAAAGCCCTCTCTCACAGCCCCCTGGCTGGGAGCGCTTTTGTCCTGAGAAGCCGCAGCTGCAGCCACCACCGCCGCGGCCGCGGCAGAAGTCACGCCCAAAGGCAGGAGGCGGTGGAGGAGGAGAGGGGGCGGATCGGACGGGCGGGGGGTAGGGCCGAGAGGCCAGGGGCGCGAGGGGGCCGGAGGCACCGTGGAGAGGCAGGGGCGGCCGCGGCTCCCTTCTCTTCTACTGCCGGCACTTCCCCGCTCCCGCCCCCCCCCCCGCGGGCTGGCAGGGGGATGGGGAGCGTCCCCCCATGGAAAAGGGTGCGGGGGGGTATTTTGGGGCGTGCGCACGCGCACAGCTTACAGGAAACGCTGCTTACCAATGGTGGGCTATGAGCTGGAATGCTAAAATGTGCCCAGCCAAGGGATGGGTTCCAACCTAACTTGCTGTCGGTTCACTTCCTCCTGTGCCATGTTGCCGCCTCAGGGTTTTTTGCACATGCACAGTGCAAAAAACTCCCAACATTTTTTTAAAACCCCAAAACAAAATGGCGATGCATATGCAGTGCCAGAAACTAAGAAAAAAAATCAAAAAAAAGAGGGTGGCGCCCATGGATAGCACCGACCGCTCTGGTGATGTCGTTGTGACATCACCATCAGGTCGCTACCGGTTCAGGCAAACCGGTTCGAATCTGAAGGAACCCACCCCCGACCCAGCCAGCTTTCATGCCCAAGGCAGGACTATAACTCAGAGTTTCCTTGTTTCTAGTCTGCTACCTTCAACTCCAGATCAAACAATATATGATAGTAAAAATAAAGAAGTAAAAGTTCCATTAATGACAGGCAGTTTGCTCTAGTGGTGAAGACACCAGACTAGAAATTGGGAGATCATGAATTCAACCCCTGCAGAAAGTCATTTTTTTCTGAACCAGACCCACCTCACAGGGTTGTTGTGGAGAAAATAGGATGAGGAAGGAGGGTTGGATATGTTTGCTGTCTCTCTCTCTCTCTCTCTCTCTCTCTCTCTCTCTCTCCTCTGTCTGTCTGTCTGACTTCTATGTCACCCAAACCGAAGAACTCGTTATCTGTAAAAACAATAAAGGCAAGATACAGAAAAATATATGTACCTGATCAAATAATTTTAAAGATACTATCCAATTATCTCTGTCTGGGTAGGTTTTTCTTAAGCCACCTTACAGTTCAACTACCACGGGCACCATGTGCCTCCTCAAGTGCTTACTGCTTTCATCAGAATGGCATAGTAGGTCAGTAAGGTTATGTACGACAGTGGAATAATGATGAAATTTCCAGTGTGAAGGTCTGCATTGTGAAAATATCATAATACGCAGGAAGGGCAAAGGGACCTCTCTGGTCAGAGGGAAAAAATAACAACAAAGGCTTTCCTGAAAGTCTGGGAAACTTATACAGGCATTTTTGCTGAAAGAAGAAAGAAACGAAACAAAGATTTATGGATTTGAAGATTTAAAGGTTGGGGTGGTGCAGTGGTTAGAGTGAAGCACTGCAGGCTACTTCAGCTAACTGCAAGCTGTAGTTCAGCATCTTAAATCTTACTATTGGCTCAAGGTTGATTCATCCTTCCAAGGTGCATAAAATGAGGACCCAAATTTTGGGGGGCGAGAGGCTGATTCTGTAAACCACTTAGAGAGGGCTGTAAAAGCACTATTAAGCGATATATAAGTCTAAATGCTACTGCTATTAAAAGATGTGGATTCAATGAGAAGCCAAAGGGATTTGAATAACATCTGTATTAATAGAGGGATAGAATCAAGATCACGTGAAGAGTTAATACCACTTTATAAGGCCTTGGTAAGGCCAAACTTGGAATACTGAATTCAGTTTTGGTCTCCGTGATGCAAAATAAATGTTGAGACTCTAGAAAAAGTGCAGAGGAGAGTGACAAAGATGATTAGGGGACTGGAGGCTAAAACATATGAAGAACGGTTGCAGGAACTGGGCATGGCTAGTTTAATGAAAAGAAGGAGCGGGGGAGACACGATAGCAGTGTTCCAATATCTCAGGAGTTGCCACAAAGAAGCAGTCAACCTATTCTCCAAAGTACCTGAGGGTAGATCAAGAAGCAATAGGTGAAGACTAAACAAGGAGAAGTAATTTAGAAATAAGGAGAAATTTCCCGACAGTTAGAACAATTAAGCAGTGGAACGGCTTACCTCCAGAAGTTGTGAATGCTCCAACACTGGAAGTTTTTAAGATGTTGGGTAACCATCTGTCTGAAGTAGTGTAGGCTTTTCAGCCTAAGCAGGGGGTTGGACTAGAAGAACTCCAAGGTCCCTTCCAACTCATTGCTGTTGTTGTTGTTATCAAGGAGAAGGGATAATGAGACTATAATTGTTAAAAAGGAGATTGGAAGTCATTCATACAGTTTTAATATCTTTCTTTCTCTCCCCCCATCTCCCCCCATCATTCCTTCCTTCCCTTCCTTCATTCCTTACACTTCCCTGCTTCTTTTCCTTTTTTTCCTTTTCCCCCTCCTTTCTTCCTTCCTTCTCTCTCTCTCACTCCCCCCTTCCTTCTATCCCTCTCTCCTAAGTATGTCAAGTCTAATAAAGAAAAGGATTAGGTGTGACATGATAGTTGTCTTCCAATATTTGAGGGGCTTTCACAGACAAGAGCGTATAAATCTACAGTGGTACCTCTACTTAAGAACTTAATTCGTTCCATGACCAAGTTATTAAGTAGAAAAGTTTGTCAGTAGAAGCAATTTTTCCCATAGGAATCAATGTAAAAGCAAATAATGCGTGCAAACCCATTAGGAAAGAAATAAAAGCTCGAAATGTGGGTAGGAGGAGGAGGAGGAAGAGGAGGAGGACAGTTGCTTCCGAAGGAAGAAGGTGAAGTGAGGGGAATCAAAATCCAAAATGTTAAGGCTTAAAAAAAAAAAAGAGGGACTTTGAGGTGGTGAGGAGGAGCACGCACCTCCCATACACCCAGCGCGAGGCTGCCTCCCATACGCTCCGCCAGAGAGAGAAACTGAGGCGGGAGAGAGGAGGGAACCTCCCGTTCTTTTGATCAAAATGCGGCGGTTGCTGCTACCTGCTTTCTCTTCCTTCCCATGCTGAAGGGCTCCCCTCTCCTCTCGCTCGCTCACTTTGTAGCCGGCACCTTTCCTTCACTGTGGTGACTCCTTGGTTTGGCCGAAGCCGAATGATCCATTCGAGGTGAAGCACCCCCTTTTGCCTTTCTGCGGCCAGACAATCTGGGAGGCAACCTTGCACCGGGTGTGTAGGAGGCAGCACAAGGGAGTCACCACAGCGAAGTGGTTTATTCCCTCTCCAAGCACCCAGAGAAAGGAAAATGCTCCATTCGCTCTGGGCTGCCAAAGCCTCCTTAAGCATCACTGAAAGGCTCCTCTGGCAGCCCAGAAAAGCCCGAGATGGCCGGGATTAAAGGGGGAATGGCAGGAAAGTGGCTGGGTCATTGTGCCGCTCTTAAATTTCCTGGTTCTTAAGAAAAAGCAAAAAAAATCTTGAACACCCAGTTCTTATCTAGAAAAGTTCTTAAGTAGAGGTACCACTGTATTTTCCAAATCATCTGAGGGCAGGACAAGAAGTAACTCTAAACATACAAAAATGAATAGTCCTTGAGTTTTGATCAGTTGCCTAATTCTCCGTCTTTTTATCTTTCTTGGTTTCAAATCTTTCTTCTCTCCTTCTTGTCTTCTTGTCATTATTCCCAGCCTTCCAAACGGAAACAAACCACCAGAGTGTTTGTTTACTTCTTGTTCTTCCTAACTTTGTCATGGTTACATGCCTTTATTTTAGATATCACCTTTCTTCTAGATTTATCTCACAATGCCTAAAAGAGGAAGTAATAAAAGACTTTGATTTAATTTTGCCATCTAGTGGCAAAAAAAGAGGCTTCTTCCAATCTCAGTTAGCTCTCCTTATCTGCTTTATATTTCATGATTCTACACTGAAATATGAAAAACGACTAATATCCCACAAACATTTGAAAACCAACAAGCATATTTGGATAGGAAAAATAGCTTTCTCCGTTTTGATTTCTCATGTATCCTTTACTCAGATCTTCTCTGGTCTTATGAAGAAGTTTGCTTAGTACAGGGGTCTCCAACCTTGGCAACTTGAAGAATTATGGACTTCAACTCCCAGAGAATTCTAGGAGTTGAAATCCACAAGTCATAAAGTTGCCAAGGTTGGAGACCACTGGTTTAGGAAACAAAGCCTTAACTTTAGGAATTTAGGAGTGATTTGAGAATCAGGGCCAATCTCTCAGCACTCAGGTGGAGACCTTTGAGCTGCTTACTAGGGTGACCATAATCTCTTGCTCGAAGTTCTCTCTTGGCTCTGAATTGGAGCCTCTGGAGTTTTATTTAGCTGCATAGCGACCTGGTGCATGTAACTCACAGTTACCATTCCCAAGACACCCAACACTGGAGCTCCATGCTTCAGGTTAGAGACACCACTGAGGGGTAGAAAGAGGCAGACAACTGAAGTTTAAAAGAAGAGGAGAAAAGAATGCTCTGAGTGTTTGCTTATTTTATAATAATTTTTATTAAGGATGACAGATTGTAAGAGTTAAAAATAATGAAAAATGGAAGAGATACGGTAGAAGAATAAAAAATAGATATGCAAAAAGAAAGAAAAAAAGAACAGAGAAAAAGAAAAATTAGATCATATTAAAGATAAAGAAAATAAATAGATATAAAAAATGACTTCCCCTTCATCACAATTGTAAATGATTTTAATTTTTTATATACATTTTTATTAAGTATAAACAATTATTGTAACTTATCATCTTCTCTTAAAATACAAGAAATGACCTCTTCTTCCCAAATCTCTTATCTATAAACAAATCCATAAAACCTCCTGGTGTCCTGGTGTCAGTAAACGTCCATTCAGCATTACTAGAGATAATAACCTATCTGTTTTAACAGTAACCAAATAAACCAACCATACATTCTTTCTTTTTGCTTCCAACAATCTCATTTTAATCCATTTAAAAGAATGGTGTACAACTTGATTTCTTGATTTCATTTTTTTTTGCTGTTCTTACATGTTGCTTCAAATGTAAATCTAAAACAAGAACACTACACAGGTGTCTCTCTTGATTTGTTGTTTGCATATTTATTTATTGTAGTTATTTATTAAATTTATATGCCACCCATTTTGCTGTACAAAATTGGGAGGGGAGTCAAATGCGTCATCAGTCTTGAGTCCCTTCATGCCCATAAGAGAGCTAAGTCCAGCACACCTTGAACTCCATGGACACTTATCTGCCACCAATTTGCTTTGACTGTTCAGATTCTTATAGAGAACACTAGCGTACATAAACCTATATTCTTTTGAACTTCCTGGACTTCCTGATTTATTGGATCTCACAATGGAAACATTTTAAAGCCAAAAATTAGTTGAGAAACAACAGTTCAAACACATCTCAAAAACGTATCTTATAAATCTGCACAATCGCCAGTATTTTCTCATCCACACATATCTGCAGATCCTCCTTAGGGTATTTTTGATCTATGATTGCAAAACGGCAATCTTCCTACTGCTTTTCTCTAGCTCCTTGACTTCCACATCTAGAAATGATCCATGATGCTCCTCCTGAGGTCTTCCTTAGGGACTGAACAGTCCCTGTTGTTGCTGCCCAGCATTCAGTGCTATTCAGAACACCAGGGCAGATGGTTGTCTTGTAAATCTAAGATGGGTTGGCATTTGTCTGTCACATAACAAACCAATGAGTTCTCATCAACATATTCAGGCTACATTCATCCTTGCTCGCACCTCACCATTGCTGAGAGATGGAATCACAGAAATTGAAAAATGCCCACTTTCTTGATGTCATCATTCATTGGAAATGGGATCCCAGATACCGAAAAATGACCACTTTCTTTAGGTTTTCTCCACAGATTTGAAGCACTCCAGGGGTGATGACAGTCTCTAAGTACTCAGGTTTTTTGATGTTGAGGCGGAGTTTCCCTTGAGAGAAGGATTCTCTCAAAGATCTTCATAGTGTGAGACAGAAGGCAGATTGGATGATAGTTGGTTTACAAACTGAATAAACAAATTATCACAGATAACCCCCACTCGGTTAAGGACCTCGGGGTACTAACAGCAAAAGACCTAAGCGTCAAAGCCCACTGCAAAAACATTGCCAAGAAGGCTTCAAAAGTTGTTAACCTAATCCTACGTAGCTTCTGTTCTGGCAATCTCACACTACTTACCAGAGCTTACAAAATTTTCTCCAGACCCATCCTAGAATACAGCTCATCTGTTTGGAACCTATATCGCATCTCAGACATTAACACCCTCAAAAATGTCCAAAGATACTTCACCAGAAGAGCCTTTCACTCCTCCACTCGTAACAGAATAGCCTACGAAACTAGACTTACAATCCTGGGTCTAGAAAGCTTAGAACTACGATGCCTTAAACATGATCTAAGTATTGTCCACAAGATCATATGCTGCAATGCCCTGCCTGTCAATGACTATTCAGCTTAAACCAAAACAACACAAGAGCACACAACAGATTCAAGCTTAATATTAACTGCTCCAAACTTGACTGTAAAAAATATGACTTCAGTAATCGAGTTGTCGAAGTGTGGAACTCATTACCAGACTCCGTGGTGTCATCCCCTAACCCCCAACATTTTACCCTTAGACTATCCACGGTTGACCTCTCCAGATTCCTAAGAGGTCAGTAAGGGGCGTGCATAAGTGCACTAGCGTGCCTTCCATCCCCTGTCCTATTTTCTCTCCTATATCTCCTATATCTTCTATTCTATCCCTATATCTTTTCTTCTATTCTCTCATTGATATATTTTATTTCTATACAGTATTTTCTCTTCTATTCTTTCTCTGGTATATTTTACTTTGAGTGTATCCTCTACTCCCTTCATTGTGTATTATTGTGTTTTGGACAAAATAAAATAAAATAAAATTCTTAGAACTCTGCGAAATGAAGTCCACAATTCTTAAAGTTGCTAAGATTCGAGACCCCTGTCCTAAACAACCTTCTCCATAAGACCAGAGAAGACCTGAGTAATGGATACATGACAAACAGTCAGTTGAGTCAATATTGTTCTTAAAAATGGGAACTGTTATGCTTGTTGACCAATCGGTTGGTACATGGCCAATTGTAAGGACCAGCCTCCCCCCACTTTCAAGAAAGTATAAACTCTAGCAAACTTTGTATTACAAAAGGAACCTTTTACTGAAAAGGGTTGAAAGTCAGTTAAAGTTCAAAGCAGCTCTGAGGTCCCTAAGGGCATACAATCCAGGGTAAGGGAAGTTAGGAACTCCTCTCCACCCTCAGATGTGGATTCCCACCAATCCGCAGGTCTGAAGATGTTATTGTACCAGGCTTTCTGATGAACTTCCCAAGGCCATCTTGCATCCCCACCTCCATGTTCCCCCCATTTCCCAAGAGGCAGAGGTGGGCTGCTAAAATAGAACGGTGACGTGTGCTCGCCCCTGCGCTCTGAGTGCTAGCAGAGTCCAGCACAATTCTGCTACTGCACCTGGGCAGGTAGCAAAATCGCGCACGGACACACAGGTGCGCCCAGTTGTGAATTCTCAAGGCATTGCTGGCATTGGCTGCCGATCCGTTTCCGGACACAATTCAAAGTGTTAGTTATGACCTATAAAGCCTTACATGGCTTAGGACCAGACTATATCCGAGACCGCCTTCTGCCGCACGAATCCCAGTGTCTGTGAGGTCCCACAAAGTTGGTCTCCTCAGGATCCTGTTGACCAAACATGTCAGATGGCGGGACCTAGGGGAAGAACCTTCTCTGTGGGGGCCCCGGCCCTCTGGAATCAGCTCCCCCCGAAGATTCGCACTGCCCCCACCCTCCTTACCTTCCAAAAGAGCCTAAAAACCGATCTTTGTCACCAGGCCTGGGGTTACTAGATCTTTCCCCTGACCAATGAATGTTTTTAGTATGATTATAATAATAATAATTTAATAATAATTTATTAGATTTGTATGCCGCCCCTCTCCAAGGACTCGGGGCGGCTCACAACATAAAAATAATACAGTACAAATACAAATCCAATATTAAAAAGTTAAAAAAATAATTTCAAAATACATTGTTATAGCAATCATCAACTACACAGTCGTAAACATTCAGTCCAACTATTGTTGAATGAATGGTAATAAAAAATTTTAAAGTAGATTTTTAAGGATTGTTTTTTATGTATTAATTGGATTGATTTGACTATTGTATCTTTATATATGTTGCGAGCCGCCCCGAGTCCTCGGAGTGGGGCAGCATCCAAACAAACAAACAAACAAACAAACAAACAAACATACATACATAAATAGTTATAAATCAAGGCACAGTTCATTCAAAGAGGATCAGGCAAGAAAATGGGATACTTAGGATTCATACGAAAAGGAACTTAATATGACAGATTCAAATATCACCTTTCTTCCACGAACAATGGCAGATACAAGGATCTAATGCCAGCACTGAAGAACTGAAGTCAGACAACCTTACCAGCAGCTCCATTTGAAAACAAGCCTTGGGCTGATGGAAGGGAGAAAAGGCCATATAATAATATTGTGGCTTTGTAGCGGCACAGTTAGCTATTCTTTTTAAAGTCCAGGAATACTCATTGACGAGTGTAGCTGTCCCTTGCAAGGAGCGTTGCCTAGCAACCAGAGTCAGGTGGCAAAAGACATTGGTCCAGGCTGTGGAGTGCATCTGTCAAGCCAGACCTCTGGACAGCTTGCATTTGTTCTGCTACAGCTTGATATCCAGGTCTGGCTATTCAATTCTCTCGCCATTACCAAATTCTCTAGAAGAAATAAGGTGGTTAGATAAGTCGATGAATAGAAACATAGAAGACTGACGGCAGAAAAAGACCCCATGGTCCATCTAGTCTGCCCTTTTACTATTTCCTGTATTTTATCTTACAATGGATATATGTTTATCCCAGGCATGTTTAAATTCGGTTACTGTGGATTTACCAACCACGTCTGCTGGAAGTTTGTTCCAAGGATCTACTACTCTTTCAGTAAAATAATACTTTCTCATGTTGCCTTTGATCTTTCCCCCAACTAACTTCAGATTGTGTCCCCTTGTTCTTGTGTTCACTTTCCTATTAAAAACACTTCCCTCCTGAACCCTATTTAACCCTTTAACATATTTAAATGTTTCGATCATGTCCCCCCTTTTCCTTCTGTCCTCCAGACTATACAGATTGAGTTCATTAAGTCTTTCCTGATACGTTTTATACTTCAGACCTTCCACCATTCTTGTAGCCCGTCTTTGGACCCGTTCAATTTTGTCAATATCTTTTTGTAGGTGAGGTCTCCAGAACTGAACACAGTACTCCAAATGTGGTCTCACCAGCGCTCTATATAAGGGGATCACAATCTCCCTCTTCCTGCTTGTTATACCTCTAGCTATGCAGCCAAGCATCCTACTTGCCTTTCCTACTGCCCGACCACACTGCTTACCCATTTTGAGACTGTCAGAAATCACTACCCCTAAATCCTTCTCTTTTGAAGTTTTTGCTAACACAGAACTGCCAATGCAATACTCAGATTTAGGATTCCTTTTCCCCAAGTGCATTATTTTACATTTGGAAACATTAAACTGCAGTTTCCATTGCTTTGACCATTTATCTAGTAACGCTAAATCATTTACCATATTACAGACCCCTCCAGGAATATCAACCCTATTGCACACTTTAGAGTCATCGGCAAATAGGCAAACCTTCCCTACCAAACCTTCCCCTATGTCACTCACAAACATATTAAAAAGAATAGGACCCAGAACAGACCCTTGTGGCACACCGCTTGTAACCTGTCTCTGCTCAGAATACTCGCCATTAACAATAACTCTCTGATGTCTATGCTTCAGCCAGCTTGAAATCCACTGAACTATCCAGGGATTAAGTCCAATCTTCACTAATTTATCTATCAGCTCTTTATGTGGAACCGTATCAAAGGCTTTGCTGAAGTCCAGATAGGCAATATCCACGGCACCACCTTGATCCAACACCTTTGTGACATAGTCAAAGAACTCAATGAGATTAGTCTGACACGATTTGCCTTCAGTAAAGCCATGCTGATTTGGGTCCAATAAGTTATTGTTTTTTAGATGCTGATTTATCCTCTTTTTGAGTAGAGTCTCCATCATTTTAACTACAACCGATGTCAAGCTAACTGGCCTGTAGTTTCCAGCTTCTTCTCTACTGCCCTTCTTGTGGATAGGCACAACACTGGCCATTCTCCAATCCTCAGGAACATCTCCTGTTAACAGGGATTGGTTAAACAAATCAGTCAGGGGGGTAGCAATGACAGATCTGAGTTCTTTAAGAACTCTGGGATGGATGCCATCTGGACCCATTGCCTTATTTATCTTTAATCTTTCAAGTTCTTCTAAGACATCGGCTTCTAAGATCACTGGAGCTGAATCCGTACAGCTGGAAGCAATGCTATATCCCTCTATAGTATTATTTTGTAAGGTGTCCTTTGAGAAAACTGAACAGAAGTAGCTATTGAAATGGTCAGCGATCTCCTTATTCCCATTAATGCATGTATTATTCCCGGTACTAAGCTTTATGATGCTGCAGTTTTTCTTCTTCCTATCACTAATATATCTGAAGAAGGTTTTATTCCCCTTCTTTACAGATTTTGCTATTTCTTCCTCTTTTGAGGCTTTAGCAGCATATATTATCTGTTTCGCCTCCTTCTGTCTCATTTTATACATCTCTCTATCAGCTATACTTCCAGACTCTCAGAGAATGAATCTCAGAGAATGAAGAAGAGGCATATGCCAAGAAGTTCTCTCTCTAAGAATCCTCTGGAATCCTACCTACCTACTTCAGAAGAGAAGGATTGAGGGGTAGTGATCTCAAAAATGGGTGAACAGTGTAGTCAGGCGGTAGGGAAAGCGAGTAGAATGCTTGGCTGCATAGCAAGAGGTATAACAAGCAGTAAGATTGTGATCCCGCTGTATAGAGTGCTGGTGAGACTACATTTGGAATATGGGGTTCAGTTCTAGAGACCTCACCTACAAAAAGATATTGATGAAATTGAACGGGTCCAAAGACAGGCTACAAAAATGGTGGAAGGTCTTAAGCATAAAACTTATCAGGAAAGACTTCATGAACTCAATCTGTATAGTCTGGAGGACAGAGGAGAAAGGGGGAACATATGTCCAGGAGGGAAATGTTTTTAATAGGAAAGTGAACAGAAGAACAAGGGGACACAATCTGAGGTTGGTTGGGGGAAAGATCAGAAGCCACGTGAGAAAATATTATTTGACTGAAAGAGTAGTAGGTGCTTGGAACAAATGTCCAGCAGACGGGGTTGGTAAATCCACAGTATCTGAATTTAAACATGCCTGGGATAAACATACAGTGGTACCTCATCTTACGAACTTAATTTGTTCCATGACCAGGTTCGTAAGTAGAGATGTTCGTAAGATGAAACAATGTTTCCCATAGGAATCAATGTAAAAGCGAATAATGCGTGCAAACCAATTAGGAAAATCCAAAACTTTAAGGCTTTTTTTTTTTTAAAAAAAGCGGCGACCGGAGGAAGTGGCGGGCGAGAGGTTACTTTGGAAGCGAGATTGGATGGAGAACATAGCAGCAGGCAAGGGACATTTTGAAGAGAATTCGGGCACAGAACGTAGACCTTGCACGGCAAAGCCTGGCTCCAGTTCCCTTGTGATCATCAGAGCCTACAAACTTAAAAGCGCTTGTTTTGGCTGCTGCTTGCAGCAGCAGCAGCTAAGAGAGAAGCGAGGGTTCGTAAGACAAAAATGGTTCACGAGAAGAGGCAAAAAAATCCTGAACGCCCAGTTTGTATCTTGAAAAGTTCGTATGAAGAGGCGTTCGTAAGATGAGGTACCACTGTATATCCATCCTAAGATAAAATACAGGAAATCGTATTAGGGCAGTCTAGATGGACCATGAGGTCTTTTTCTGCCGTCAATCTTCTATCTTCACACAACTCCATGTTGCTGGTGTGCACATGCGCGCACCCAACAAGATTTTGCTTCTGCACATGCGCAGATAGCAAAATCTTGTGAGGGAATGCGCGAGAGATATTCCAGTGATTTTTTTTTGTTTCCGTGCATGCACAGAAGCAAAAAATTGCCAACATCATGTCTGTGTGCATACATTCTCTTGCAAAATTTTGCTTCCTGCACATGTGCAGAAGCAAAATCTCGCTGGGGCACACGCATGTGCATGCCGACAACACAAAATTGTGCAGGCAGCTCCATTTTCATGGCGTGGCCCATACCGGTTAGCAACCGAATACTGATCTTTAAATCCCCTCCTCCCCCTCCTCCTCCTCCTCTTTCAAGGCATTGCTACAAAAGAGCAAGTTTCCTAGCCGCTGATGGATCCCTCTATCTGTCCTGTATTTATTAATGCTTTCACTGGAATAAATGTCAGAGATTCTCACCTCACCAGCTTCCATTCTTTCCCTTTTCATACTCTACAACCAACAACAAAAGATACAGGTAATCCTCAATTTACCAGCAGTCAAAGTTACAATGGCACTGAAAAAAAGTGACTTATGACTGATCCTTGGACTTATAGCCCCACTGTTATGTGATTAAAATTTGGGTGCTTGGAAACCAGCAGGTATTTATAATAGTTGCTGTTTCCCGGTTCCATGTAATCACCTTTTGTGATCTTCCCATCTGGCTTCCAAATAAGAAAAGTCATAACAGGAAGTGGGTTTGCCTAATGATTATGTGATTCACTTAAGAACACCAGGAAAAAAGGTCATAAATCAGATGTGATTCGCTCAACAACTGCCTTGCTTAATGATGGAAATCCTGATTCCAATTGTAAGCACTACCTAGTAAAACTAGCATTAAAAGGAAAAATATATGGCTAATTGCCTTATAATCTGGGAAATAATTGATCCTATTAGACATGCCCAATGTTTCCTTATAACCATCATGACTTTACAATAGATTGCAAGTGTTTAAAAACATTTCTGAAGATTTTTTTCCTGTTAATAAAACTCTCTCTTTTCCTTAGAACGACCAGAACAATTACAGAGCCCAAAATTTCTGTTGCTAAACAAGACAGATTGTTAATGTATGAGAAGAGTAATCCTTGTTTACCAAGGCCGTGCACACACAGAAAGGTTTAGATTGAGCTTAGTTGTGAATAACTACCCAGCCACACAGATATAATAACTTCAATTAAGTTTACTTTGAAAAATAACATATTCCTATAAACAGTCTAAAGCCATACGCCTAATAATTCAGAATAACAATCCAAATATTATTACGTACATAGTCTTTCTTACCAGTTGTCTTTGTCACAATCAACAAACAAAAGTATCAAGCCTAAATACATTTTAGCTATAATACATAACTACAATACAGAGAGATTGCAGCGCTAACCTAACAGTGAGTAGCCATTAACAGTGAGTAGCCATACAAAGAGAAATGGAGAGAGTGACTCAGAGAAATAAGCTATAAACTCTAGCTCCCTCTTATGGCAGTCTTCAACACCTGCAGCCAATATATTGCCAACCCAACAGTTATGGACAGAGTCCTAACACAGAGGTTAAGTGCCATATTTTACCACATTTCTTGCCACAGTTGTTAAGTGAATCACTACAGTTATAAAGTTATTATTGTATTTTTGTATTGTATTGAGCCGAGGTGGCGCAGCAGGTAGAGTGCAGTACTGCAGGCCACTAAAGCTGTCTGTAGATCTGCAGGTCAGCGGTTCAATTCTCATCACCGGCTCAAGGTTGACTCAGCCTTCCATCCTTCCGAGATGGGTAAAATGAGGACCCGGATTGGAGGGCAAATATGCTGGCTGTGTTAAAAAGTGCTATTGCTAACATGTTGTAAGCTGCCCTGAGTCTAAGGAGAAGGGCGTCATAAAAATTGAATAAATAAATAAATATTAAGTGAATCTGGCTTCTCCATTGATTTTACTTTTCAGAAGGTCGCAATTAGGCAGTGATGCCGAACCTTTTTTTGCTTGAGTGACAAAAGGGTGCGTGCATGCCCACATCCATAATTCAATACCCTCCCACCCACGCATACGTGCACAACCCCCCTTTCGTTCCGGGCCTACTGGAAGTTCATTTCCAAACTTCCAGTAGGGCCCTTGAGCCTGTTTTTCACCATCCACAGGCTCTGGAGGCCTTCCTGAAGCCTGGGAGGAGGGCAAAAATGGCCTCAACCGCCCTCTGGAAGGCCAAAAATCAGCTGGCCAGCACACACATGGAGCTGACAAAGGACAACGCTTTGTGTGCCCTCAGATATAGTTCCATATGCCACCTGTGGCATGTGTGCCATAGGATCACCATCGGACCAGAATACCTTCAAGACGACCTTCTGCCGCCCAAATCCCATCGACCGATTAGGTCCCAGAGTCGGCCTTCTCCGGGTTCTGTCGACAAAACAATGTCATTTGGCAGGACCCAGGGGATGAGCCTTCTCTGTGGCGGCCCTGGCCCACTGGAACCAATTCCCTTGAGGGATTAGGACCGCCCTCACCCTCCTTGCCTTCCGTAAACTACTGAAAACCCACCTATGTTGCCAGGCATGAGGAAATTGATTCCCCCCCCTCCCTCCGGCTGTCCCGCTTTATGTATGGTATTTTGAGTTGTGTGATTGTTCTTAATAAGGGTTTCTGAATGGTTCTGCTTTTTAACATTGGATTTGTAGACTGTATTGTTTGTTGGGAGTCGCTCCGAGTCCTCGGAGAGGGGCGGCATACAAATCTAATAAATAAATAAATAAATAAATAGATCAATCAATCAATCAATCAATCAATCAATCAATCAATCATGGAAATAGGACATAACATGACCCTGCAACCACTTTGATCACATGGCCATGGGGATGCTACAACAGTCATCAGTGTAACTTCAAACAGTCACTAAACAAATGGTTGCAAATTCTAGGACACCCTGCATATGGAAGGGAGAAATTAATTCAGAGCATCATGTATGGCCTAATGCAGAGGTCTCCAAACTTGACAACTTTAAGACTTGTGGACTTTAACTCCCAGAGGTTGCCTAGTTTGGGGACAGCTGGCCTAATGGATCATTCTGCATATGTGTTGAGTTGATTCAGCTGCAACTTCCAGACTCAAATCTCTGGTCCCTTCCTCCAAAAATCATTGGTGGTTGAGCATTATGTTCACAAAGAGGGGAGGGGAAAATGCTAATTTTGGGAGGAGTGGATTTCAGTCTGTTTTGACTTTTACTTTGGACAAATGCAAAACCTGAAGTGAGAAGAACACTACTAAGTAATCAAAGAGGTAGGAGACATGTGTTGATGAAGATTGTGTTGATGGCACTGCTGTCTGGCAGGGCCTAGGGGAAAGGCCTTCTCTGTGGTGGCTCCGGCCCTTCAGAATCAATTCCCTCCAGAGATTTAAACCGCCCCCACCCTCTTGCAAGGTTTTAAAAACTCACTTTTGCCGGCAGGCTTGGGGCACACCTTACTCTGGCTGACGATGTGAATGTATATGGCAGCGTTTCCCAACCGGTGTGCCGCAGCACACTAGTGTGCCGCGAGACACCATCAGGTGTGCCGCGGCGAGAGGCGGCAGAGGAGAGTGGGCGGATCGGGTGGGCAATGGGGCAGGGCGGAGAAGCCAGGGGCGCGTTTGGCCGGAGGCACCTACTGCCGCACCTCCCTGCCCCTGCCTCCCCATGGTGCCTCCGGCCAAACGCGCCCCTGGCTTCTCCGCCCTGCCCCATTGCCCGCCCGATCCGCCCACTCTCCTCCGCCGCCGCCTCCTGCCTTGGGGCGAGCAATCCGGGAGTCCGGGACTGTGTGGCTTTGCGCCATGAAGAGAAAACAGCCGACCTTTCCCTGCTGCCGTTTTCTCTTCATGGCGCAAAGCCACACAGTCCCGGACTCCCGGATCGCTCGCTTCTCCAGTCAGCAAAGCCATCTGCCCAGGAAAGCGCCGCGCTGGCCGGAGAAGTGAGCGATCCGGGAGTCCGGGACTGTGTGGCTTTGCGCCATGAAGAGAAAACGGCCGACTTTTCCCTGCTGCCGTTTTCTCTTCATGGCGCAAAGCCACACAGTCCCGGACTCCCGGATCGCTCGCTTCTCCGGTCAGCAAAGCCATCTGCCCAGGAAAGCGCCGCGCTGGCCGGAGAAGCGAGCGATCCGGGAGTCCGGGACTGTGTGGCTTTCGGCCGGACTAACGGGAGGCGACGCGAGGCCGGGCGCTGGGGACGTCTGGGAGGGCGAGGAGGCTGATGGCTGCTGCGCACTCCACTCTCTCTCCGGCTCTCTCTCGCTCTTTCTTTTTCTCTCTGTTGCTGGCGTGGTGAACGAGAGAGAAAGAGAGAGAGAGAAAAAGGAGGGGAGAGGGAATGAGAGAAAGAAAGCAAGAGAGAGGGAAAGAAAGCAAGAGAGAGAGAGAAAGAAAGGGGGGAAGGAGGGAGAGGGAAAGACATAGAGGGAGGGAAGGAGGGAGAGAGAAAGAGAGCAAAAAAGAGAGGAAGAAAGAAAGAGGGATGGAGAGAAAGAAGGGAAGGAAGGAAGAGAGAGAAAGAGGGAGGGGGAAATAGAGTGAAATGGAGGAAGAGATATTTTTTTTGTCCAAACTTTTCTTTAGCCCCCCCGCCCCCCCCTTCAGTGTTCCCCAGAATTTTGAAAACATGAATAATGTGCCGCGGCTCAAAAAAGGTTGGGAAACACTGGTATATGGGAAGAATGTGGATGTGTGTTTTTTAAGTACAGTGGCACCTCTACCTAAGAATGCCTCTACTTATGAACTTTTCTAGATAAGACCTCGGTGTTCAAGATTTTTTTGCCTCTTCTCAAGAACCATTTTCCACTTATAAACTTGAGCCTCCGAAACTGTAACTGGAGAAGGCAGGGAGAAGCCTCTGTGGGGCCTCTCTAGGAATCTCCTGGGAGGAAAAGGGCCTCTACCCTCCCTGTGGTTTCCCCAATCACACACATTATTTGCTTTTACATTGATTCCTATGGGGAAAATTGCATCTTCTTACAAACTTTTCTACTTAAGACCCTGGTCACGGAACGAATTAAGTTCGTAAGTAGAGGTACCACTGCATCAGGGTTTTAGATTCATTTTAGGTTTTGGATTTCTGACATGCTTGTATTTGTCTTGTTGTGAGCCATCCTGAGTCTTTGGAGAAGGGCGGCATAAAAGTAGAATAAACAACAAACAAATAAGAATATAATACATAAACAATATCTTAAACAAGGCAATTTGTGTGTCTGTTTAAGAAAATTTCGTTTAGTTTTAGAGGGAAATCCTTTAGTGGTTTGCAAGAAGAAGGAGAAAGAAGCTTTTGCGTATTTAAGACAGAGTCATGTGTTGGAACTGGAGAAAAAAAGCAGATGGAAACTAATTTGAAATAGGTCTTCTCAGTTGGTTCTCTAACTTTCAATTTGTTAAGCTGTCAGCTTTAGGGAAGATTCCTCCCACCCTTCATTCTCCCTTGCCTTTCTGGAGACAAAGAAGAACCCCAAATAAAACTGCAACTATGAATCAAAAAGGCAAGCATGAAAAGGGAGAAATTCAGATACTTGAATTGAATAAAATGTAAGGAAATCAAAATGCTAATAAATATAACTAGAACTCTTGAAATTCCCCACCCACCCACCCCCAAAAGGCGAGCTAAGTTAACTTTTCTGGAAAGATGTGTTCAAAATTATCTTTAGTGGTGACTTATGCTGAAATCATTTGAAGTAAAAAAAATAAAAAAATAAAGAAGTAAACAATAAATAGATGAAGTAAATAAACAAGTAAATAAATGAAACTACATGTCCATTTCTGGTGACCCCTTGCAGTGCTTGCAGATTGTGGACAACAGGCTTCAACTGAATCCTGATTGTATTTTTTTATGTTTGTACAGTGGTACCTCTACCTAAAAACGCCTCTGCTTACGAATTTTTCTAGATAAGAACCGGGTGTTCAAGATTTTTTTGCCTCTTCTCAAGAACCATTTTCCACTTATAAACTTGAGCCTCCAGAACTGTAACTGGAGAAGGCAGGGAGAAGCCTCTGTGGGGCCTCTCTAGGAATCTCCTGGGAGGAAACAGGGCCGGAAAAGGTGAGAAGAAGCCTCCATGGGGCCTCTCTAGGAATCTCCTGGGAGGAAACAGGGCTTCCACCCTCCCTGTGGTTTCCCCAATCGCACGCATTATTTGCTTTTACATTGATTCCTATGGGAAAAACTGCTTCTTCTTACAAACGTTTCTACTTAAGAACCTGGTCACGGGACGAATTAAGTCCATAAGTAGAGGTATCACGGTACACAATTTGAAATTTGGAGGATGAGAAGGAACCAATTGGTTGAATGCCAATTGATGCTACCTACAATACTACCCAAATGCAGATATAAGCATCCATGGGATGAAGATGGGAGGAGAGAAGCCTCCATGGGGCTTCTCTAGGAATTTCTGGGAGGAAACAGGGCCAGAAAAGGTGGAGAGAAGGCCTCCACCCTCCCTGTGGTTTCCCCAATCGCACACATTATTTGCTTTTACATTGATTTCTATGGGAAAAATTGCTTCTTCTTACAAACTGTCTACTTAAGAACCTGGTCACGGAACAAATTAAGTTCATAAGTAGAGGTACCACTGTATATTAATATGTTAATTTAAAAAAAAATATTTATACTCAATAAAAATTATTTTTTTAAACAGAAGTCTAATCTATTTCATCTAGCTATCTATTTTATCTAACTTATGTAGCTAATATATAGCAATAGCACTTAGATGTATAAACTGTCTCACAATGCTTTACAGCATTCTCTAAGTCAGTGGTTCTCAATGTTTCTAATGCTGCGACCCCTTAATGCAGTTCCTCATGTTGTGGTGACCCCAAACCATAAGTCTAGTGCCAATTCTCCAACAAAGCTTTAAGCTGATTGGCAGGAAGGTCAGAGGGACATCCCCACTGTAAATGCCCGATTGGTCAGATTGTAAAAATATGTTCCACGGCGCCAGAATAGAAGCGTTAGTTCCTAGCACCATGGGAAATTTGTTTTTCCCCATGATCTTAGGCGACTCCTGTGAAACGATCATTCAACCCCCAAAGAGGTCCCAACTCCCAGGTTGAGAACCACTGCTCTAAGTGGTTAGACATTAGAGTGTCAACAAATTGCCCCTAACAGTCTGGTCTTCATTTTACCAACCTCTGAAGGATGGAAGGCTGAGTCAGCTTGAGCAGTTCAGGATTGAACTGCTGGGAGTCAGCAAAATTAGCCTGCAATACCGCATTCTAACCATTGCGCCACCATAAGGTATATCTAACTTATCTATCTATCATCTATCAAATCTTTTGTCACTCTACCTATTTTACCTTCCTAGCTAGCTAGCTGTCACAAAGAAGAGTGGAACAACCTATTCTCCAAAGCATCTAAGGAGAAGACAAGAAGTAATAGATGGAAACTTATGAAAGAGATCTCCAACCTAGAACTAAGAAAAAAATTCCTAACAGTGAGGACCATTAAACAGTGGAACCAGAAGTGGGTGTTTCATCACCAGAGGCTTTTAAGAAGAGATTGAATGGTCATTAGTCTGGAATGGTGTAGGGCAGCTATGGCGAACCTATGGCACGAGTGCCACAGATGGCACGCGGAGCCATATCTGCTGGCACGCAAGCTGTTGCCTTAGCTCAGCTCCAATGTGCACGTGGGAGGCTCTGGGAGGGTATTTTTGGCTTCCAGAGAGCCTCCAGGAGATGGGGGAGGGTGTTTTTACCCTCCCCTGGCTCCAGGGAAGCCTTTGGAGCCTGGGGAGGGAGAAACATGAGCCTACTGGGCCCACCAGAAGTGGGGAAACAGGCCGTTTCCAGCCTCTAGAGGGCCTCCAGGGGGCATTTTTGCTCTCCCCAGGCATTGAATTAGGGGTGGAGGCACTCGTGCATACATGCACACTCTTCTGGCACCTGAAGAAAAAAAGGTTCGCCATCACTACTGGTGTAGGATCTTCTACTTGGGCAGGCTGTTGGCTTAGGTTCCAAGGTTCCTTCTAACTCTGGTATTCTGTATTCCATATTGCATATAGAATGTGCTAGCCGCCCCGAGTCTTGGGAGAAGGACGGCATACAAATCTAATTAATAATAATAATAATAATAATAATAATAATAGCAACAACAACAGCAATAATAATATTCTATCATCTCTCTCTTTCTCTCTCATCTATCAAATCTATCTATCTACCTACCTACCTACCCACTCACCCACCCACCCACCCACCTACCTACCTACCTATCATCTATCTATCTGATATCTGTCTATCTATCATATAGCTAAAACCCATCTAATCTATCTATTTGGAGCTCATACTAGATGAAGCCATCTCCTGCAGCTCCAATGAATAGGATTTTTCTTGTTGTCATGTGGCTGAATTCAGCCTTGGTCATGCCACCAAAAAGAGTCAACATAAACCCTGGAGGCCCGCTTCTAATAAAAATAACCACACTCCTCTCTCACTTGTTTTGATGAAAGTTACACAAAAAGCTGATGTGATGGGAGGCACTTGAAAGTTGCTGGGGTTGATCAGTCAGTGATTTACAACCCATTTTTGGCATGTCCAGCTGTGCTTTTGATATGGATCCAAGAATCATGATCTACAAGGGAAGTTGCAACCCAGCTTTCAGAAGGATCACTGAAATATATTAAGGTTTTCTATTTCTATTTCTCTTCTATAAAATGCAAGGAAGAAGCTGAACCTCACTTCTGCAGATTATAGGGAGCATGGTGGGACTTTATATGCCTCTGCCTTCCCTTAGAATAAGGCAGACTTCATTCCTCCTAGGAATCCATCGTATATTTGTTTAGCTATGGTTTGGCATTTATTTGAACCTAGCCACCATGCTTTAAAAATTAGGGTTCATGGACTATAATTACATGTGGTGGACTTACTCTAAACTCAAAACTTTATGGAAGACTATACATAAGTGGCTGCTAGAAATTACGCAGATGGAGATTGAATTTACCCTGGAGGGTTTTTTATTGGGAATTTGGAATAAAAAGAACCCTAAACAAATATTACATCTAGTGACGCATATAATCATGGCAACAAGAATAACCTACGCCCAATCATGGAAAAAAATCAAAGCATCCCATCAGAAAGTCAAATTATTGAAAAAAATCTATAGATGTGCAGAAATGGATGAAATGACAAGAGATATTAAGGGAATAAAAGACAATGAAACTAAAAAAATATGGGGAAAATGGTGCATATGGATCAAAAACAGGAATATATTATAGATTTGTAAATGTACAAATCTAGGGACAACCATATATTCATGCAATTTTCTTTTATTTATCTAGATACAAATAACTGTACATACTGTATATATAAGCTATGTTCTTGATGTCTTTATTTTCCCTATAATGAAATGATTATAACCAGTAATGATGTAAAGATGTACACAAAATGAATTCGAAATGGGAAATGATCTGTATAAGACTAATAAGATGTTCTTTTCCTTTATGTGATGATAATAATAATAATAATAATAATAATAATAATAATAATAATAATAATAATTTCTTAGATTTGTATGCCGCCCCTCTCCGAAGACTCGCAGTGGCTCACAACAATAATAAACAGTATAACAAATCCAATAATTAAAAAGTATTTAAAAACTATCTTTCTGTAATCGAAATTCATAAATAATTTTTTAAAAAAAATATTAGGGCTCCTGACTTACCCTGTTGGGTGATCCAACCAAAGAATGGTGTCCCATGTATGTATGTATAAAATGTTGGGGTTTTAATCATCCCAATGACAGCTACCATTTTGATACTGATGCCCTGTCCCTTGTTGTATGTATGTATGTATGTGTGGTGGGTGTTTTATTTTTTTACTGTTTTATTATTTTTAAATGTTTTGATTTTTATTTTAACAGCAATATACAGTGATACCTTGTCTTACGAACTTAATTGGTTCCAGGATGAGGTTTGTAAGGTGAAAAGTTCATAAGACGAAACAATGTTTCCCATAGGAATCAATGGAAAAGCGATTAATGCATGCAAGCCCAAAATTCACCCCTTTCGCCAGCCGAAGCGCCCATTTTTGCACTGCTGGGATTCCCCTGAAGCTTCCCTCCATGGGAAACCCCACCTCCGGACTTCCCCGTTTTTGCGATGCTGCAGGGGAATCCCAGCAGGGGAATTCCAGCATTGCAAAAACGGGCACTTCGCTGGCAATGGAAGTCCAGAGGTGGGGTTTCCCAGCAAGGGAAGCCTCAGTGAAATCGCAGCCTCGAGAAGGGCAGCATAGAAATCTAATAAACAAACAAACAAAGTTGGCAGCTTTCCCGGTTAAATAGGCTAAGAGATAAGAAACGGGCTGCAGCCGAGAATCAAAGCAAATTAAAACATTTCTCAGTGAGATAATGTTTCTTTGGTCACACATACAGATACACACTCACAGATCTCCAGGTTTTCCTCAGACAGCTGCATCTCTGCTCGATGAATTTAGAAAGATAAAAGCAGATTGCCAGTGGAGCATTTCTGGAACCCTGAATCTAGGACTTCCACCATTATAAACGTTGGAACTCCACATCCCATTACCCAGAAACCTTCACTTATATACTGTCTGGATGTGGTCAACTGTTTCCTAGAGATATACTGTCCAGACTTTCTTTCATAGGCTCACCTTCTGAAACTTTTCCAATAAAGATATTCCTGTCTGTTTCGTAACCTTCTGACCTAGACATTTATTAGGGGCTCCTGACCCCCAATGTCTTCCCACTCCTCTGATTCAGACATTATCATCATTGGGTCTATGGAAGTTCCTCAGGTTTCAATTCTCCCTCACTCTCACTCTCTGACTCAGTAGTCAAGAACACTGGCCTAGGGTTCCAAGATGGACCTGGTTCATTCTCCTCAGAATCTGTGACTAACTGGGCTAGTTGGGGACCACTCACAACAGTTAATATGAAGGGTAGACTGTTACCCAAGCAGCAGATTCCCCCCTCTCCATGTCACGGAAATCATCCAATGGAAAGGCCAATACGATTGGTTCCAGCTACGCTGCAGGAGTTATCAGAACGTGGCTGTACACAGTCACGAACTCTTCGGGGACTCTGGCCCCGAATTTTGCCTCAAGGTTTATTCCTGAAGCCTTTTCCAAGGATGGATATAGTCACAAGGCAGTGCAGGTTTGCAGTCAGAGTTTTCCTTCTCCTAGTGGTTGGCCAGGGTGTCTTTTATCAGAGCTTGCATTTGTGGAAGGTAGCCTGTTTGTGCCCAAGCAGCAAACCAGTCCAGTCAGCCCACCAACCTAACCAGCCAGCCAGCCAGCCACAGACCAGTAGAAATGGAGTTGAAGTCTTCAATGAAACACAACAGCAGTAGGAAATTGTGGAAAAATATATTTACTTCTTTATATTTTTACTACTACTACTACTACTGTCTATACTAAACATACAAAAAACTAGTATCTTACTAGTACCTTGCTACAACTATCTTAGTTCAATAACTCACAGAAACCAACTTTACAGCGTAACAGCTTTTTCAAAGCATATTTCTCACGAACAGCAACACCACACAGCTAACAGCGAACAGACAAAGAGAAAGAGCAAGGAGCTCTTGCCTAGTTAAATACTTTTCATATAATAATTGCTAGGTTGCTGCACACTCAACTGCCTCTGAATGACTCAGCATTCTTACCTGAGGCCTACTTTCTGCATTATGATATTACCTAGGGATTTTTAATTTCTGACATCTTTCGTGTCTTGCCATGCTCTTAGCATACCACATTGATTACGGTTTCATCTGCTCAGTCTGCCAGAATCTGTCTTCACATGCTTGGGATAGACAAGTCCCTATCTTATTTATTTAATTGGATTTATATGCCGCCCCTCTCTGAGGACTTGGGCAGCTTACAACATATAAAAAACAAGGCAACATCATAATCCAATTAGTTTAAAACAGTTAATCTAAAATTCCCATAGTGTTAAAATCAGTCATTGCCATTCACACAACAAACATACACTATATTCGTTCGGCCAGGGCTAGGGTCTAATGGCCCCAAGCCTGGTGGCAAAAATGAGTCTTGTGTCTCTTGCGGAAGACGAGGATGGTGGGGGCAGAACGGATCTCTGGGGGGAATATCTTGCCAAAGGTCAATGTTCCATTGGCAAATCTCGGCCTGGTTTGGCCATCCTGTCGAAGCTGTTGCCTGGGGTGTGGCTGCCAGACATGCTACAGCTACTAGGAGCCTCAGGTGAGAGCTAAGTGACAGGTGGGGACCAAAGGTGAACTAGCTGCCCTAAAAACTGCTCCAAATGAGTTGCCCTAAAAGGATATGACATGCCCTTACACCAGAGGTGCTACCCCTCCCTGAGCACCCTATACACCATAAATAAAATTATGAGATAATTCCATTCTTTTGTTTAGTTCACATATTACCTTGGAATCTTGAGTGGTCAAGCTAGGCAAGCCAAGGCTGTTATTGAGAATAATCTGCGAAAGGAAAACGAGCACATCACTTTGAGGTCTTTGGGGAGCAAAACAGGAAAATAGGGACAAACACCCTGGGCAAAAGGCCATGAGAACTCTCCTAAGTCACTTTCTCATAGCTTAGTACACAGGGATTCCTTTTTTTAAAATACAACACTCTGGCTCACCCACCAAATCCTAATTTTGTTAGGGTTTGGATATAAAGACATATTCATGATAAAATCATATGTTGTTTTCCCCCAAATGACTCAGTTATACAGAGAAAGGACTACTGTTGTTGAATTCACCATTGTCTCATTTCCCATGGTTCCAAAAAGACAAACTTTGGGGTGGGGAAGATGTTTTGAGCTTACATTTTCTGGATGGATGCAGAGGTCACCATAGTGGTCACAGGATAGCCATTTCACCTGAACTGACCCCAACAGAAAACATCCAGTAGGATCACAGGACTGGAAGGGAACTTGGGAGTCTTCTAATCCAACCTTTGGCTCAAGGCAGGAGACCTTATTCCCCCCCAGACAAATTGTTATCCAGTTTATTTTTGAAAGCCTCCAGGGATGGGGCACCCCACAACTCCAGGAGGCAAGCTATTCAATTGCTCTGTCAGAAAAAATTCTCCTTAGTTCTAGGTTGGATCTCTCTTTAATAAGCTTCCATTCATTCTTTCTTGTCTTGTCCTCTGGTGCCCTGAACAATCTGGTTGACACTCACTGGCATTTTTGATTGGTTTGACAGCATCTCTTAATAACCATGGTTTCAGCGCCCCATATAGCATTTAGGAAATAAATCAGATTCTAGTCCAAATCCAAGGTTCGATTTATTAACAGAGCCATTTTGGTCATGCTGTTGCCTTCCTGATACTAACTTCCTTCCAGGTTAAGGTTGACCCACATCCCCACACCCACAAGTTCATCACAAGGACCAGTCCGAATGCAGGGATTTTACCGACCACCTCCTTACATTCCTTAATGCAGAAACCTTGGACTCTGAGAAAGGAATTTGTTGTGGCTAATAACTTTCCCTATCATGCAACTACCCCTCCCAGTTCCCATAATACTATTCTACTGTGGCAGGCCAAAGTCTCTAACTCCACATGATGGCTTCGGACTAACACATGATTTCACTTGTTTGGGAGAACGGACTGAAGAATGCAGAGAAACTCTATTTCCAAATAGAAGTTCTATTTAGACGTTTTATTTCCAAATAGAAGTTTAGCACTACAGCTGTTGCACTGAAGTGGTTCTGATAAATTCCTGTTGGAGGATCCATCTTCATGTCAGTTCCATTGCTTAGCTCTCCATTAATGCTTGAGCGGGGTGGGGACTGGATGACCTTTAAAGTCTCTTCCAACTCTGTTCATGGAGAATCAGAGGCTGGACAACTGACATGTGAAGGTATCTCAGCTCACAAAAGGAGGTGTGGGAAGCGTTTCAGAATACTCTCTCCCTAGTTTTCCTGAGAGTAAAAGGAAAGGAAAGAATAAATATTTTCAATCTTAAATGATTCTGTTCAAGTGAATTTACAATTTATATGAATTTATTCTTTCCCCCTCCTCTCTTTTAGAATCTTTATTTAATAAAATGATCAAAATGTTGCAAAAGAAAGACAAAAAAGATAGCAAAAATTATAGAGAGACAAAAACAGACAGATATAGATGATATATTGTTCATAGGACTGAAATCAGTGAGACTTCCATATTTAGTTGGATAGATAGATTATTGCATATTATTGCAAAAATAATAGTAACAAAACCACCACCAGTCAATTACAAAAGGCAGCCTTATTTGGAACGATACCTTTGACATCATCAGTCATAAGCAACACCCTTACATTTATATACTGCTTCATAGTGCTTTACTACCCTCTCTAAGTGGTTTACAGAGTGAGCATCTGGTCTCCAACAATCTGGTTCCTCATTTTAGTGACCTCAGAAAGACAGAAGACTAAGTCGATCTGGAGCTGATGAGATTCGAACTGCTAGACTGCTGGGCAGTCAGCAATCAACAGAATTAACCTGCAATACTGCAGTCTAACCACTGCACCACCAGGAATCATTATCATGAATTTGAAATACAGTGGTACCTTAAGATACGAACTTAATTGGTGCCGGGGGGAGGTTCGTAAGACGAAAGGTTCAATGTAAAGTCAATTAATCCGTGCAACCAAAAACCCCCCCGCAAAAAAACGGCTTTCGGCGACTGCTGGGAAGCCGCGCAGCTGTTTTAAAAGGTGACAGCCGGCCTGGGGGGCTTCCCAGCACCCCCCTGAACCCGGGTTCGGGGTTCAGGGGGGTGCTGGGAAGCCCCCCAGGCCGGCTGTCACCTTTTAAAAGAGCCGCGCCGCTTCCCAGCTGTCTCCTGAAGCCGAACGCAGAAGTTCGGCTTTGGTGTTTGGCGTTCGGAGACAGCTGGGAACCCAGCGGTCTCCCGAACGGTGAAACCGGAAGGGGCAAGGGGGGGGAGAACGGGAGGCTCAGCATTCCGTCAGTCGCAGCGCTGGCTGTCAACTTTTCTTTTTAGCACTGGGGAGGCAAGTCAGCTCCTGCCCAGTGCTAAAAAGAAAAGTTGACAACCAGCGCTGCGGCTGACGGAATGCTGAGCTTCCCGTTCTCTCTCCGCCCCCTCGCCCCTTCACCCCCCTGTGTTCCTAGGAGAAGTGCTGGTGAGGAGCAGAAGGTCTGTCTTGCCTCAATCCCCAGCACTTCTCCTAGGAACACAGGGAGGCGAAGGGGCGAGGGGGGGGGGAGAGAACGAGAGGCTCAGGAAGGGAGCTCGGGAAGGAGCCCACGGTCAGTCGGCTGCGGGCGGGAGGAAGGCGATTGTTCCGCTGCCGCCAGCATGGCCTGGCTGGCAGCGGAAGATGTAACGGAGCCCACGGAGGATTCGCCTTCCTCCCACCCGCAGCCGACTGATCGTGGGCTCCTTCCCGACCTCGGAGAGCTTCCTGGTTTTCGTCCGTGTTGGATTTGCGAGCTTTCATGCCCAGGAAGCTCTCTGAGGTTGCGAAGGAGCCCACGATCAGTCGGCTGCAGGCGGGAGGAAAGCGAATGCCACGGGGCTGGGCTCGGCTCCCCCCCTTACCAGCTCCGCCGCGGAAGGCTCCATTCTGTTCCCTGCCGGCCCGATTGAGCGGCCGGCGGTCTCCGCCACGGAGCCTGGCCCCGTGGGCTCGGTTACATCTTCCGCTGCCAACCAGGCCATGCTGGCGGCAGCGCAACGAAGAGAGACATTTGCTTTCCTCCCACTGGCCCCTCAATCGGGCCGGCAGGGAACAGAATGGAGCCTTCTGCGGCGGCTGCCTGCTGGGCTGGTAAGGGGGAAAGCCGAGCCCAGCCCCGTGGCATTCGCTTTCCTCCCGCCCGCAGCCGACTGATCGTGGGCTCCTTCCTGACCTCGGAGAGCTTCCTGGTTTTCGTCCGTGTTGGATTCGCGAGCTTTCATGCCCAGGAAGCTCTCCGAGGTTGCGAAGGAGCCCACGATCAGTCGGCTGCGGGCGGGAGGAAAGCGAATGTCACGGGGCTGGGCTCGGCTCCCCCCTTGGCTCTCCCCCTTACCAGCCCCGCCGCGGAAGGCTCCATTCTGTTCCCTGCCGGCCCGATTGAGTGGCCGGCGGTCTCCGCCACGGAGCCCGGCCCCGTGGGCTGGGTTACATCTTCCGCTGCCAACCAGGCCATGCTGGCGGCAGCGCAACGAAGAGAGACATTTGCTTTCCTCCCGCCAGCCCCTCAAGTTGGATGCACCCTCGCTGGCCCGCTCGGCCGCGCCTCCTCGCCCGCCCAGGATGCAGACCTGCTGCCTCACCCCACGCCCGCCGATCCTGCGCCTCCTGCTTCCCCCCCCAGCCAAAAATACAAAGGCGGTCAGCCGCCGCCCGCGGAGCAATGGGAAGCTGAAGCCGCCGGCGGTTTCAGACTCCCTTTGCTCCAGGCTGCTCTGCCCTGCCTGTCAGACCGTCTTTGTGTTTTTCGCTGGGGGGGGAGAGCAGGAGGACCTTCCTGACTCCCTCCCCCAGCGCCGGACCTCCTGCCCTCTCTTCCAGACAAAACCCCAAAGTGGCCTCCCGAACCCGGAAAGAAGCCCCGCCGCCGGCTGTCACCTTTTAAAACAGCCGGGCGGCTTTCCAGCAGCCTCCGAATGCTGAACCCGGAAGTTCGGGTTTGGCGTTCGTAAGACAAAAAAAGTTCGTACGAAGAGGCAAATTTTTTCTGAACCCCGGGTTCGTATCACGAGTTGTTCGTAAGACGAAGGGTTCGTATCTTGAGGTACCACTGTATCATGAATGCAGTTATTTATTATGATTTTATAAAATCTGAATTGAAAAATGTAGAAATGAAGATTTTAATCTGAATCAGGATTCAACAACAACAACAATAATGTTGCATCAGTTCTGAAAAGAATAACCTTCAAGTATCAGAAATAATAGAAAGCAATGGTAGTACTAATAGTAATAGACTCCGTGGGTACAATCCCAAAATAACTGATGTACAATTTAAAGTCCATCGTCACTGACAAAATCACCATCAGTCAATTGCAAAAGGCAGCTTTACTCAAAACAGCTTACATCCTGCAATAATACCTTTTAACACTATCAAAAATCCAGGTCCTTGGATAGGGTTCAATAGTGGTATAAATATTCCAAATCCAGTCTGAATATCTGTTTGTGCAACTGTCCATAATTATAATAATAATTCCCAACCCCTTATATACATTTTCTACGTATATAAATAAGGGTGAGTTTAATTGAAGGAGACTTTATCTTTTTAATACATTTGAATAATCAATTTTTATGATCATTTTGACATTTAGACAACAGCAATTATATTGATGAAAATTGATCTTCTGGCTTATTTTGTGGTCAGTTAGAGGAATAGCCACTTCAAATGGTCACTTTGAACAGTCACTAAATGAAAGTTTAGTCAAGGACTACTTGTAATTGATCACTCATGGAATTCAAAGATCCTGTCGAGCCGTGATGAATGGACATGTTTATGTAAGCTGGGCTTTTGCTGCTAGGGTTTTACTATAATGTATAGAGTGGGATAGAACATAGAATAAGAGAGTTGGAAGGGACCTTGGAGGACTTTTGGTCCAGAGGTCGGCAATCTTAAACACTGAAAAAACCACAAAGGTCCTAACTGGAAGCTCCCCGTTCAATTCTGGAGCCGACCGGAAGTCTAGTTCCCCCACCATAGAGTCTTCCTTCTAGCATGGCGTCCTTTCTCTTCTACCAGTCCTAACCGAAAGCTCTATCTATTCTGGAGCTGGCTGGAAAACCTGTCCCTTGCCAGAGGGTCTCTTCCTGGCATGCCCTATTTCCCTCCTCCCCCAACTAAAAGCACCCCTCAAAATTATGGTGCCGATCGGTGATAGGGAGCTGCAGAAGAAGAATGAAAGAGTCACATGCGGCTCCAGAGCCACAAGTTGCTGACCCCTGTTCTAGTCCAACCCTCTGCTTAAGCAGCAGACCCTATATCAGTGATGGTGAACCTATGGCACGGGTGCCACAGATGGCACATAGAGCCGTATCTGCTGGCATGCAAATGTTGCTCTAGCTCAGCTCCAACATGCATGTGTGTGCCAGCTAATTGATTTCTGGCTCACACAGAGGCTCTGGGAGGATGTTTTTGTCTTCCAGAGAGCCTCCGAAGCGATGGGGAAGGGCGTTTTTACCCAGAGAAGCCTTTGGAGCCTGGGGAGGGTGAAACACAATCCTACAGGGCCCACCAGAAGTTGAGAAATTGGGAAAACAGGGGCTTCCAGAGGGCCTCCGGGGGTGAGGCGGGGGAAGGTGTTTTTGTCCTCCCCAAGCATTGAATTATGGATGTGGGCACTTGCACATGCATGATGTGTGCACACACACTCTTTTGGCACCGGAGGAAAAAAAGGTTTGCCATCACTGCCCTATATCATTTCAGACAGGTGGCTGTCTAGTCTCTTCTTAAAAATCTCCGGTGAAGCAGTCACAACTTCTGAAGGCGAGCTGCTTTACTGGTTAATTTTTGTTATTGTTAGGAAGTTTCTCCTTAATTCCAAGTTGCTTCTCTCCTTGATTAGTTTCCATGTATTGTTTCTTGTCTTTCATGTCCAAGGAAAGAAAAGAAACTGTAAATATTTACAGAATATGGGGGATGACTCCATTCATGCTTATATTATTTAAAAATGAAACGCTTTATAGTTTTTTCTATTTCCTTTCTTTTCTCCCCATTATTTATACAATATGCCTTCTTTATAACATGTTACTGTTGTTTTTCTTCCTTCTCTGTTACCTTTTTTATCTCTTATAAATGTTTATTCCAACAGTTCCTTTAATTTGAGTTTTGCAAGTGCCCTCCTGTTCACATCCATAAGCCAATGTCTATTATCCATTGCTGATTGACATGGAGAACTCCATAACTTTTTTTTGAGAATTTTATGCATTTTTATTTTATTTATAATCCATATTTCTAAAGCACCCCTCTCCTTCAAAGAGGGGCTCTTACATCCATGTTCTGACTGTTTTTATCTTTCCTACTGCCTTGTTATTCTTTGGTTTCTTTTTATGGGCTATCCTCAGATCTCCTTGTAGACCTTCACATTTCCAAGCTCGCGCTTTGCCAAGTGAAATCTGAATTTCTGTTTGTTTCTTTATTTACAGAAAAGCACTTGGCATATATACAACTTTAAGGATGTAAGTGCTCATAACCTTGTGGTTCTCACTTGAGTGATCAACAGAATGCTCCTTGGCAAAGAAATAGACTATTCCCCTGCCTCTTAAAAACACAAACACAGAAACACATAGAAATGTGCAAAGGTCAATTTTTGAAGAGATGGCCAGGAGAAAGAAGACACGGAGGTGGGCGGGTGTCTGTTTTAGTCCAGCATGTTGTTTTTCTCAATGACCAACCAGATTCTTTTGGGGTGCTCACAAAGACGGGATGTTGATCTCTGTCTCTCCTGAAATTATTTTGAGATGCCTGGTTCCAACGGAGAGACAACATTGAGTCTTTAAAATGAATAGCCTTTGATAGAGCTATCCTCTAGGAATTTAATCAATCTCCTCTTAAACCTACTTCGGTTAAGTGCTTTTACTACATCTTCTGGGAATGAATTCCACTAGGTGATAAAATTTCCACTGGAGTTTCTATTGTAGATAACATCAACAACTCTCTGTGCTTTATTTAACTCCCCAATCAATGAGGATTCTCAATGTTAGAAGAGAGTTAGTTCTAGTTTATCTCCTGGCATTGGTCTTGGCTTTTTATCTAGTGGTTCAACCCAGAAAGGAATCCAGGGCATAGAAAGAGTTAAAGGAAAAGCTTGTCAAAACTTTGCTATTGGTGCCAGGAGCATCTCTTGCTCTCTCTCACTCTCTCTCATGAAACATAGCTGTATGCAGAGAGGGAAATCTGTTCAAGTCTCTCCACTGTTTAAAGAAAGGAAAGAAGAGGACCGGTGGGTAAAATCAGCTCTCAATCGACTGTCCGCACGGCAGATGGATTTGTTGCCATTCCTCTGCCTCTGAAGGAGAATGTGCAACCCAGCTGGAAAAGTGAGACAGCTAAGGGAGAAGCAGTACCAGTTTCTGCCTGTCGCACTGCTGACCGTGAACACTCAGAAGGAACCCTACTTCAACTGTGCTCCCTCTGGAAAGCCAAATATTCTGGGTCTAGTAGCCCAACAGCAAAGATATCGCCGATCTGGACCCCCTGTAAGAGGATGCCTCTCTAATAGCCGCCAGGTAGGGTCCTTGTGGGTTCCTTTCGGCAGCAAAAGGTAATGGGTTACACTTCTTAAAATCTCTCTCTACTTAAAAGACTTTCAGTGTATCAGGTTTGTGTGTAAAAGAGAGGGACTGGGGGACCCATCTGTTGGAAAAGGAAAGAAATGAATACACTTCTCAAGATTTCAATTTTTTTTTTAAAAAAAAGCATGCATTAAAATATCAGTTTCCTGAATTGGGGAGGAGGCAAGCTTATAAACCAGTTACACCAGATAATTGATTGCAATGGAAGGTTTTAATCCAGGTAGCGGTGTGTGTGTGTGTGTGTAAGCCAACTTCGTCTTCAAAACCTCTTGAAATCATATTGCATATTTCCTGAAGTTCTTCTGAGAAAATCAGAGATTTTGTGCCTAAGCCTGTTTTAATTTTAGCCCTACACCATTGCTTGCTCACTCTTGTACTTTTAGTCTCATTCTTGAATTTACACAAACCCCTCTCTCTATACACACACCTGGGTAAAAGTTAAATGTTCATTCTCTATCGAGAGCCTAAGAAATTTGCTCATCCAGAACTTTGAATGAGAGAATTTAATGAAATTTCTTCGCTGAAAGGAATGCTTGTCACTCAATGTCTGAAGCTCTGCTTTAGTAGCTTCAGTAGAAAATTGGATCAGGAAATAAAGATCTCCTTAAATTCTGCAATCTTTGTTAAAGACATTTAAGGTTTCACATTCAAGCGTTTAATACTTTGCTAACCTGAAATCTGAACAGAAGTCCAGTGTGCACCAATGCACTTAATTAAAACACCGGGAATCTAAGAGCTTTGGTTAACTTTATTGGTAATCTTGATTTTTTTTCACCCCTCTTCTTTTTATCCTCACAACAATCTTTTTGGTGGTGGCATGTTAAGTTAAGAAAAGTACAGCAGTGAGAATTTCCTGGAATGCCAGTGGTTGTTTTCTGAGGCTAAACTATACATACGATAGGACAATAATATGGACAAGATCAGCAAATAATAAATGGGCATTCGAATAACAGAGGTCATCGGCATTTATTTTGGGGTATGTCTAGTCTTGTGAAAAGAAGGACTATGAAATGACATGAGAGCAGTGTTCCAGTATTTGAGGGGCTTTCACAAAGAAGAGAGGGTCAACTTATTTTCCAAAGCATCAGAGGGCAGGACAAGAGACAATGGATTAAAACTAATCAAGGAGAGAAGCAACCCAGCACTAAATAGAAAATTATTGGCAGTTAGAATAATTAATCAGTGGAACAGCTAACTTTCAGAAGTTGTTGGTGCTTCATCACTGGAAGTTTGTAAGGAGAGACTGGACAACCATTTGTTTGAAGTGGTATAGACTAGGGCAGTGATGGCAAACCTTTTTTTTCCCCTTGGGTGCCAAAAAAGCATGCATATGCGCTATCATGCATGCGTGAGTGCCCACACCCATAATTCCCCCCCCCACAAAGAATGTCTATTTTTCCCCCTCTCCATTCACAATACAGTTAAAAAAACCCAATAACATTGAGTTGCTCTTCAATAGATCAATTTTACAAATTATGGTATGCAAAGACCAATGCTGCCTCCTTAACTTTTGACATCCGGATAAAAAATAGCTGTTCAGTTTCTTATGTTGTACAAAAATGTTCTTAGCTAAAACCTCCTTTAAGCTGTTCTAAATTTTAAATATCTCAAGATGATTAGGCTGTAACAGTTAAAGGCATGTGGGGTGCGGGGAAACAGCTTCTTCCACCCCTCAGATGCCCTCTGGAGGACAGAAACGGCCTTTTTCTCAACTTCTGGTGGGCCCAGTATAGCCGCCCCGAGTTTTCGGAGAGGGGCGGCATATAAATCCAATAAAACTTGAAACTTGAAACTCGTGTTTCATCCTCCCCAGGCTCCAAAGGCTTCTGTGGAGCCGGGAGAGGGTAAAAATGCCCTCCCCTATCCCCCTGGAGGCTCTCTGGAAACACCCTCCCAGAGCCTCTGTGCTTGCCAAAAATCAACTGGCCGGCACACACATGCACATTGGGGCTGAGCTAGGGCAATGGCTCACGTACCAGCAGATATGGCTCCGCATGCCACCTGTGGCACCCGTGCCATAGGTTCGCCATCGCTGGACTAGGGTGTCCTCAAACTTGGCAACTTTAAGACTTGCCAGCTATGTTGGCTGAAGAATTTTGGCAATTGAAGTCCGCAAGTCTTAAAGTTACCAAGTTTGAAGACTAATATAGACTCTCTCCCCCTTGCAGAGATTTGGACTAGATGACCTCCAAGGTTCCTTCCAATTCTGTTATTCTATGTTTTATTAAAGAAGCACCAGCCATATGCTTATTCTCAATATATTTAGCCTTGTTTCTTCCCTTAAATTAAAAGTGATGATCTGACCGCAAATTTTAGAGTAAGTAGATTCTTAAATGCTATTTTCTCATCTTTGTAATTATTTCCCTCTTTTAATCTCTTTCCTTAAATTTAGAAGTGTCCAATAGACCCTTATTAGGCTGGGGCTTTTGGACTGTAATCCACTTGAACTCCAGGTGAACCGTCTCCCTATCAGGCCATCTAATTTTCAAAAGTAACATTAGCGATAAACCATGCTGTAGCAATAACAGCTTTTAAGAATGAGACATGAGCCTCTTTTTCAGGACATTCCAACGGTCCATATTGTAGTTATAAAATCAGGCAGGAGAACAAGTGCAACCTTTACATGGCTGAGTGGAGCCTTATTACTACTAGTGGCTGGGGAAGAAGGGCCTTTAAATCTGATGTCCTGCAAATAGCGATAGCACTGCATTTTAACCACTATACCACCACAGATTTTTCAAATACTCATGACTAAGCTAGAAGAATTTTGGTTTTATTTATTTATTAGGACTTGGGGAGGCTTACAACATACAGTGGCACCTCTACCTAAGAATGCCTCTACTTACAAACTTTTCTAGCTAAGAACCGGGTGTTCAAGATTTTTTTGCCTCTTCTCAAGAACCATTTTCCACTTACAAACCCGAGCCTCCGAAACTGTAACTGGAAAAGGCAGGGAGAAGCCTCCATGCGGTCTCTCTAGCAATCTTCTGGGAGGAAACAGGGCCGGAAAAGGTGGGGATGCCATGTAGGGCTTTATAGGCCATAACCAACACTTGGAATTGTGTCCGGAAACCAATTAGTCCACAGAGTGTTGGAGAGATATGTATATTCCTGGGCAAGCCCATGACTGCTCATGCGGCTGCTTTCTGCACAATTTGCAGTTTCCGAACGCTCTTCAGAGGTAGCCCCATTTTGGTTTTTGAGCAAAAAGGAGGCAAAAATGGGATGGAATGAACCTAAGCTTGAAAAAGGTGAAAACAAAAAAGAAAGTTAACTTACAGTTATGGTTGGTCCCTGACTTACAACTACAATTGGGACCAGAACTTTCTTTGTTAAGCAAGGTGGTGGTTCAGTGAGTTTTGTCCAATCTCACAACTGCTATGGTTATTAAATGAATCACAGCAGTTGTTAGGTAAATCACAGAGTTGTTAAGGGAATTTAGCTTCCCCCGTTGACATTGCTTGTGGGATGCTTAGAACAGTACAGAATAATGGAGTTGGAAGGAACCTTGGAGGTCTTTGGTCCAACCTGCTGCTCAAGTAGGAGATCCTATATCATTTCAGACAAATGGTGGTTCAGTCTCTTCATGAAAACCTCCAGTGATGGAGCACCCACAACTTCTGATGGCAAGCTGTTCCACTGGCTAGTTGTTCTCACTATCAGGAAGTTTCTCCTTAATTCTCGGTTGCTTCTCTTCTTGATTAGTTTCCATGCATTGTTTCTTGTCCTGCCCTCAGGTGCTTTGGAAAATTGATTGGGCCCCTCCTCTTTGTGGCAGCCCTTCAAATATTGGAAGGCTGCTTTCATGTTATCCTAGTGACATGATGGGGAATATCACAAAATCAATCAATCAATCAAATCTATCTCTCTCCGATCTATCTGTCTGTCTGTCTGTCTGTCTGTCCGCCAATCCATCTGTTGCAGTTGGCTCGCAGCCAGGCTCTCTGCCACAGACTTTGAGCCTGATGAGCCGCGGCCATCTGAGCACAGCCGGCTTGTGTGGCTGCCAGAAGAGTCAGAGAGCGAGCCAGAGGAAGTGTGAGAGTCTGGGTGTGAGGAACCTACAAGGCCATACATTCCCCAACTGGGGATGTGCAACCCCCAACTGAATGCTCGGGTGAGAAGGATGAGGGGCTGGCAGGAGCAGTTGAAAAAGATCAGAAAGAAGAAGTGAGCACAGCTGTGCATAGTCAGCACTCCCCGAGAGTATTTAAGGGGTGGAATTTAGAGGCTGTTCTTTGCAAGAAGTCAATGTTCGTGCCTCTGGAGACAAACCTGGATTCAGAGTTGGACATTTATAGAGTTAATTTTGTGAGTAGACTTTTGACTGGGAAGCAAATGTGTGTGCCGTTATCTTATCAATTTGGTCTCATGTCTGGATTTTGGCACAGGAAGAGACATTGCTTTAATTTGTGTTTGTGAAGTAAGAAACGTCTAGTAAAAAGGACTTTTGCTTTATTTTGAAACCTATGTGTGTGTTTGAGCTTTCATTTGGGGCTAATTACCGACAGGCTGCCGTGCAAGACAGAACATTATCTATCTACCTATCCCTATCATCTCTCTCTCGTCTCCCATCTTACACTCCATAACTCTGTGTGACTTACAACGTTAAAAGGTAAAACTGAATAAGACCCAATAATTGATACAATACTATAAAAAATGAATCCAGCTAAAAAGATGGGGAGGGAGGAAATATGATGAAAAGGGAAGTTGGGATCTGTTGTTCAGGGGTGCTTGTCTATCTCAATCAGGGGTCTCCAAACTTGACAACCTTAAGACTTATGGACTTCAATTCCCAGAATTCTTCATCCAGTCATTATGATTGGGGAATTTTGGAAGTTGAAGTCCACAAGTCTTAATGTCTATGGAGATGCTCAGTCATCCAGGTCTCATGATTGTCTAAAAGGTGCTTTTTCAAGAGGCAACTGGAGTTTCTGTTTTTTCTTTGAAAACATTTCACTTCTTATCAGCTGAAGAAGATTTTTGGATGAGAAGCAAAATGTCTTCAAAGAAAAAACAGAAAGTCCAGTTGCTTCTTGAAAAACATCTTTGGAACACAAGTCTTAAAGTGGCCAAATTTGGAGACTCCCTGGCTAAATCTATTTCTTTCACCATCAAGAGTCTTTTATAATACAGCAAATCACAGGTTTGACACCATCTACCATATTCATAGCCGGCATGGTTGAAGATACCAGAATGGGACAGTTTTGAAGGAAAACAATAGGAATTGCTCAGCTCCATTCCAATGATTCACAAATATCTCACTATCCATGCAATAATTTCAAGTATTATTTTTACAGTACATTTGAGATTGTTGACAGGCTCAGAGCCATCAAGCAAAGCAAGCCTTGGCATAAACTCAGAATTTTTGCAATATAGTACTGATTTTGATTTACGATGTTAATGCTGAAAGAAGGCGGAGCTACAACTAGAACAACAAAAGTTTATTAAGTAGCCAACTGGAATTCTCAGCAGTTGTGAAGCAGTCCATTAGAAAATGGAGAACCACTGCAGAACACGTTAATTGAAATGTGCATTAATTGACTCATGTTGCTCAGTTTAGAAATAAAATACAGTAACAGAGGTTTAAAATTAGATGTTGAAAAAAGCATCATTGAGGTTGCTCACTCTGAACTCAACTTGATGCTTCCTTTTCTGGCGAAGACCCCAAAGATTCTGATCAAAACCAGCTCAATACGGGTATTTATTAAACCTTATGTGGATATATCGTTAGTTGTGCAATGCTATTGACTGAAAAGCCCTTGCAAATCACAGATGTGTGTTTTTCCTTCAAGCAGAAATGGTTGATGACGATGATGATGGTGATGATGATCTGGGTCTTCTATTTCACAGAGCAAGCAAAGACTTGGAAGAAGATGACTGCCCATGAAAAGAGCTTTCCTATATAACTTAAAAGATTTATAGCATCTCTGAGAATTTACTCCGTACTCCAATGCATGCATCCAACAAGGACCCCTTTCTTGGACTGTGTAATAAAAGTCGCAACGTGTTTATGAGTGAACGGAGGAGAATGGATAAGGCCTGAGTAAGCAATGACTGAACTTGTTTTCAGACACCATGGAAATCTTACTGGCCGTGCTCACCCACACCCAACATTGGCTACAGAAGCAGCAACTGCAGATAAGTATGCTAACTTGTATATGTACGTGGGCCTGTTCCTGACACTGCTAGCCATCTTGCTCATTCTTCTCTTCACGATGCTTCTCCGTTTAAAGCATGTTATATCTCCCATTGCCACATCTCCAGAGAGAACAGAGACCGTCCAGGAGTTTACAGATGTGGAAATGCATACCAGGATTCCCAGCCCTTAAAAAATGGGACACAACGAGCTGCACAGAAACATGTGAAGATGCATGTTTCGGTTCACTGGATGGAATGTGGGAATACTGTCCACTGCTGGCCCAGCTGATAACGGTCCAGGCAAATAAGGCTTCAGGACAGCTGAAGACTGCAAGGATTTTAATAGACTGGCTTAGATTTATTTTAGCAGCTCTGCCTCCTCAAGGCTTGTCTCATATTTTCAAAAGAGCATCACCATCATCTTTAGCTGGGAGAGAGGAACTATAGCAGTGATGGCGAACCTATGGCATGGTGGAGCCATATCTGCTGGCAGGTGAGCCATTCCCCTAGCTCAACTCCAAAGTGCATGTGTGTGTTGGCCACCAGATTTTTGGCTTGCATAGAGGCTCTGGGAGGGAGTTTTAGGATTCCTCAGAGCCTCCTGGGGAATGGGGCGGACATTTTCCCCTCCCCTGGCTCCAGGGAAGCCTTTGGAGCCTGGGGAGGGCGAAATACAAGCCTATTGGACCCACCAGAAATTGGGAAACAGGTAGTTTCCAGCCTCCAGAGGGCCTCCGGGGGGGAGGGGGGAAACTGTTTTTGCCCTCCCCAGGCATTGAATTATGAGTGTGGGCACTCACGCATGCATGATAGCACATGCATATGCTCTTTCAGCACCCAAGGAAGGAAAGGTTTGCTGTCACTGGCCTATAGTTTTGCATTTAGAACTGTACTATTGGTTAGAAGGGTTGAATGAAGTTACTTTTTAGAATCTTCTGGAGGCCTAGGTGAATGTAAAGTTGTCCTCCAGGCTCCCAATGCAGCAGGACTGTTTTGGGGATTTATGGAAGGAGTCACAGATTGTGGAGAATCTAACCTAAAAAAAGATGGAATATTAAAATTCTACCAAGTTTTGCTTATTCTTAGGAGTTGTGCGGGCACCCGTTGTGATGTTCCATGCAACCAGCTGTCATGCATGCAAATATATGCAAACTGGCAAGATACATTTACATGATACTAAAAAACAACCCAATACTCATCATTTTTACTCATGTTTTCAAAGTCTGGACAGTTTATACTGGCTGTTTCTTTGGTGAATTTCTGGATAAAAAAAGCATTTAAGCATTTATTAAAAGATTATAATTTCCAGATGATGGAATTCCTGCTTAAGCTTGTCTCAGGTGTGTCTTTTAGTGCATGATACAAGTGCTAACGGCAAATGATGCACAATTAGTTCTTGGAGAGGGGGTGTCACAAACAAGGAAAGCAAATTCTGACTGCTTTTGCCTTATGGGAATTAGAAATTTGGGTTGCAAAATGAAGACCTACTTTCCAGCCAAAGGATTCTGGTCCAAACATATAATTACCATACCCAAATAGTTTCTGTTGAGACATCAAAATGCAGGAGCCAAGTCCATTTTAGAAAGTGTGGCTTCTTCTGGTTTAATACACAGATTCTGCACAAATGATGTACAAGGATCTGGATGAATGCTACTATCAGGATTGGAATGAAGATTCCATATACGTAGTTGAAATAGATTTTGGTAGACACTGATTTCCCAACTTGAGAAACTCCAGCTGGTCCTTATTAAAAAAAGGAGATGTGTAATTGTACTAATTCATCCCAGAAAATAAAAAATGAAAAGAAAAAAGTACAATACAATGTATAAATGCAGATAATAAATACAGATTAAAAAGCTAAATCAACTAAAGGTAACAAAGTTAAGTAAAACTGGCGATCCCGGGGAACATGAGGTTTTTTGCCGCAGGGAGGACGATGCATGGCTTACCTGACACTTCTACCGGTACCTCCATCAGGTTCCTTAGTATTAGGTCCATGGAAGCCCATTCTAAAATAAAGGTCTTGCAAGTTCAATCAAACTTCTCAAACTCAACTTCTCAAACGTGAGACGTTTTCTTTTAGATTGAGTTTCCATGGACACAACACTAAGGAACCTGATGGAGGTACTGGTAGAAGTGTCATGTAGGATGTGTGTCTTACAATGGGGCACAATTTGGGGCTGGCAGGTTGTGCCGTGATACTATTTACAGTCGTGACGGAGTTGTAGGGGGGCACAAAATGTTTATTTTTCCTGGGGGAGGGGACGTAACAGAAAATAATTGAGAAGTGTTGTGTTAAGTCAAGGACATCCTGTACTTTCACAGAAGGAGATCACTTCATAGCAAATTGCACTAGGCATACAACTTACCAAGGATGTAGGTCTGGTCTAGAAATAAACTGGCAGGGGAGCTCCTGCTATAGAACATTTATCTGCCAGTATCCCTATCTCTGTGGACTTTGAAATTCCCCAATTCAAGCCATGCTAAAATTAGCAACCACCCATCTCAGCTGTTGTAACAATAACAATAACAAGACACATTCTCCAATGTGTCAAAAGCAATAGTAGTGTACAGTAGTACCTTGTGATACAAACCCCTCATCTTACGAACGTTTCAAGATACAAACTCGGGGTTCGGAATTTTTTTGCCTCTTCTTACGAACGTTTTTCGCCTTACAAACCTGCTGCCACGAACGCCGAACCTGGAAGTTCAGCAAAAGTTCGGGTTTGGGTTTGGGAGACCACCGAGAAGTGCCGCCGCCCAGCTGTCACCGGAATTCCAGGGGCGGAGCTTTGATGTCACAGAGACATCCTTCCTGGCCGGCCGAAACGTGGACTCCAGGAAGGACGTCTCCGTGATGTCAAAGCTCCGCCCCTGGAATTCCCTATTGGGATTCCCTACCTCCGTTTGAGCCTCCCGACCGGCCGACAGCTCCATGGCTCTTCTGGCAAGGTGACAGCCGGGCGGCAGTGTTTCTCGGCGTTTTCCCGAACCCGAACGCCGAACCCAAACTTTGTCGAACTTCTAGGTTCGGCGTTCAGGAGAACGCCGAGAAGCCCCCCAGCTGTTTCGGAAGGTGACAGCCGGGTGGCGGCACTTCTCGGCGGCCTCTTGAACCCAAACTTTTGCCGAACTTTTCAGCTTTGGCGTTCAAGCGCCCGGCTGTTCCAAAAGGTGACAGCCAGGCGGTGGCACCCAGCGGAGCACCGTTTTTGATTTTTTGTTTGTTTGCACGCATTAATCAGTTTTACATTGTTTCCTATGGGAAACATTGTTTCATCATACGAACTTTTTGCCTCATGAACCTCCTCCCAGAACCAATTAAGTTCATAATACGAGGTATCATTGTATTTTGTTAGCAGATACACTGTATTTTTTCTGCCTGTGGGAGTTTGGGTAATTTGTGTAAGGGGGTGAGGAGAGGAATGAAGATGTGATAATAAAACTTCTTCATCTGGGGTTGCAGCAATTGAATGGTAGAATAATAGAAGGATTGGAAGGGACCTTGGAGGTCTTCTAGTCTAACCCACTAGAAGAGTGGATTAGAATTTCTGATCAAGCAGAAATCCCTATACCATTATTTTGATAAATAACCACATAGCTCTGAGTTCCTTCAAATTGAGAACCTGACCTAACAACCCTACCCAGCCTACGTAATGCTTAGGATTGTGAAAATATAAAGGGCAAGGTATTTAATCTTGAGGAACAGGAGGAAAAGCCAGTTTCAAGACAACTGTTAAATAAGACAAATTGGAGTCTGAACCAGAAGTGTTGTCCAATAAAGCATTTCACCTCCCTAGTTATCATAAAGATTAAGGAGGAGAGAGCACAATCAGGCTTGTAAGAATCTGCTACAGGTAGACCTTAACATACAACTGTAACTGAACCTATAATACACCTGTCAAGAAACATTTATTTATCTAAGTTCTTGCATTCACCGTGAATTGATCCAAGATGGTACCTTGGTGAAGTGCTCTCTAATGGTTTCTTTATTTTTTATTATTCTCTGCGATTCACTACGGACTTCATACTCACAAGACCATCTATTCCATCCCATCCCATCCCATTCCACTCTATTACTCTACTCTACTCATACCAATTGTCAATGATTATGTCCTGGCAAGTTTTTTGCATTTCACATTTTCACCAAATACAAAATTAATGGAACTTTTTAAAATGCAGCAGGAAAATCCCAACAACTTTGAGCTCATTGAGTGATGGAAATTCATATGGTAGGTCAAATCATATAATATTCTTGTGATCATGTGAACTAATTTTGCGTGTGGGTGAAGGATAGGGGGTTTGGGGGTGGAGAGGGAGAAGGAGTTTACAAGCATATTACTTCTTTGCTAAGCGTGCTGAGAAACCATTTTATAATTGGCATCATAGTTCCCTCTAAGCTGAGCAGTGAGCAATCGCTCACTTAAAAATCATCATCAACTCAGAGTTTTCCAAACCTGCCCAGAAGCCGAGAGGGAAAGAGTGAGAGGGGAGGAGAGAGAGAGGAAGAGAGAGAAACAGATAGAAAAAAGAGAGGAAGGAAAAGAGAAAGAAAAAGAATGGGAGTAAGGAAGAGAGAAAGAAAATCAAAATCTAGTTTGAAACTAGCTCAACTATTTAAGTGGCATTTTGATATTGATAGAGTTGCCCTATTATGAGCTCACTGTTATAGACACACAGTACAGTATTTTATTTTGAAATTCTCTGAGGCAAAACAGGGTGGGTTTTTATTTGTTTGTTTGTTTATTTATTTATTTCTGTGCCGCCCAGTCCCGAAAGGACTGCTGCTCAGACACTATACTTTTCCGCCCCCCCCCCAAAAAAAAATTAGAGGGAACACTGATTGGCATTCAAGATTTTTAAAATTACCTGAGGGGGTTGTCTTTTATAGGAGGCTGGCTTTTTTCAGTGCACAATTCACCTCATAATTAAGACAAAACGGTGGCTTAAACCCCTGGTGGAGAGTAAACACCATAATTGGTGTTCATTTGAACCATGCAAATCCACCGGGATCACAATCCAGTTCTCTTGACTACAGCAGCTTTCGGAGAAAAGACCAAAACAGGCAAATATGCTTTTTAAATGATGAGTCAAATCACCCTCTTCTAATATCCCCCTTATAATTCAGGGGGATACAACACGCACCATCCTAGGATGATAATACAACAAAGATGATTAGCGTACTGAGGCTAAACCATGTGATGAATGGTTGCTGGAATTGGGTATGTCTAACTTAATGAGGGGGGGGGAAGGACTAAGGATGCGATAGCAGTGTTCCAATATCTGAGGAGCTACAGTGTTCCATCGCCACTTAGCTGTTCACCTTTCGCGGACTTGGTTCATCATGGATTTTTTGTGGGAGGCGTGTCGCACAGAAGCTTGCTGGACACGTAAGAAGGAAGCAGGAGGGTGTTGCGGTGTCTGCCGGAGCCAGCGGTGGGGTTCCACTGCGGGTGAGTGGCTGTGTGGGGGAGAGGACTGCCCAGGGGTTGGGAGGCTGTGGCGGAACTGAGGGGGAAACGGAAGGCGTGCCACACAGAAGCTGGGCGGGCACGTCAGAATGAAGCAGGGGAGCGTGGCAGTGTCTGCCGGAGCTGGTGGTGTGGTTCCACTGTGGGTGAGTGGCTGGGCAGGGCGGGGGAGGCCTTGGCGGCTGGGATTCTATGGCTGCTTGGGGTCGGGAGGCTGTGGCGGAGCCGAGGGGGAAGCGATAAGCTCACCGTCTTCTGCCTCGGCGGCTTTTCTGCTCTGGACGGGACAAGGAGAAGGCGGCGGGCACATTTCTTCCCCTTCGGATCCCTGAGCGCTTTCAAGGAGGCAGCTGTGGCGGCCAAGGGCATCGCACGGCTAGCGGCGGATTTTCGTTTATCGCGGGTGGTCCTGGAACATAACACCCGCGATAAATGAGGGATCACTGTACTACAAAAAAGAGGGGATCGACCTACTCTCCAAACCACCTTTATTTCTTTCAAACAACTCCAACCAAGTGCTTGCAGATGAAAGCTTATCCAAGCTAGAAATTTTCATCCCCTTGCAGATACTTTATTGGGGAGTTGCAAACGTGATGAATTGACTTCCATAAAGGTGAGGGAAGATATTGCTGATGACAACGAGAAGGACCATATATGGAAAGACACTTATTTGCTGAAAGACCCCTTGTGAAACCTAACTTATTCCTTTTTTATTTGTATACTTCCAAGAGCCTACAACTTAAACAATGTAATACCCAAACAATATAAAATAAAAACCCAAAGAATAGAAATATGTAGAAGGGTAAATTAGAATGCTAAAGTAATTCACAATTTAGAAATTGTTTTTATATGAAAAGAGATTCCACCTTTACAGATCTTGTTAATGTTGAGAAAGGGCGGGGGGTGGGATGGGGTCTGTAATGCAAGTTTGGAAGGAGTTATTTCCAAAGCCCGGATAAACATTTTCCAGGAGATGTCAGGTGGAGAGAATCAGGACTGCAGGTTAAGTTCCAGTTAAGATGATTTATTACTCAAGCCTACACAGAAGTATCTAGTCAACTAAACTTCAGTACTAAATTGGCACTAGATAAAGAATCAATGGCATTCAAGAGGCGTTGGGCTCAACTTAAGGTTGGTTCTCAATCTTTCTAATGCCTTTCTTGCCACACTTAACCACTGCGGCAAGAAAGGTTGTAAAATGGGACAAAACTCGCTCACCAAACATCTCACTTAGCAATAGAAACTTTGGGCTCAATTGTGGTTCTGAGTCAAGGACTATCTGTATAGGGATTTCATAAACGCTTATGCATTTTTGATCCAGTGGCATAGAAAGAGGGCCATGAGGACTAGTACGTGGTGGCCTGTCAGATGATGTACAAATCTCTTGAGGGCCAGGTGGATGGCACGGAGCTCGAGCCAGTTGATAGCATACCTGGCTTCTTGTGGAGTCCATGTGCCCTGTGCCACTAGCCCCTGGGAATGGGCGTGAGGACCATGTCCAATGCCAGAGCCTGGCTAGAGAACTTGGAAGTCCTTGCCTAGGTGAAACATGCTCAAAAGTAGACAATAGAAGATCCAGAACAAAGAAAAAAAATTGCAAGGAAGAAGTGACCCCGCTGCTCTGTCCGCACTCAGCAACAATGTACAATGAGCCAGGCTGGATGATGGTTCCACCCTACAAAAAGGAGCGGATTAAGGTTAGTGCCAACACCCCTTCACCACAATGGGTGGAACAGGGAAAGGCCAGGCGCTTTCTGGTAGCGGCAATGGAGCGTGTAGCATAGCTCCATTGCCACCGGGCGTGCATGCGCTGTTCCGGTGCGATTCCGGGGAAAAATACTGGGTCTTTTGCTTTTGCGCATGCAATCTTTGCTGCCAGAAGGACGTCTGTGTGAGATTTCGGCTGCTGCACATGTGCAGCAGCCAAATCTCACTGCGGCACCTAGTACAGCAGCTGGGGACAGCAGCAAAAGTGGCCTGCCTGAGCTCCAGCCGCATGGCCTGCTTTCTATTCTCCCTCACCGCAGGCATCTCTTGGTGCGGCAATGGCACCGCGAGCGAGTTGTGGTCTTTGGGAGCAGCAGTGGAGCACTTGGGCCGCTCGTGGTGGAGCCGCCGCTCACGGCAGGGCAGGCAGAGGGCGGGCAAATGGGCAGGGCAGGCAGGAGGGCAAATAGTCAGGGTAGGAGGGTGGGGGGCAAACCGGCATGGCAGGCAGAGGGGTAATTTACCTTATTTTCACTTTTTAAAAACTGGGAAATAGTGTGTCCTCGTGGAAGATTCATCTTCTGCGCATGCACAGAAGCTGAATCCTGTGCCATGCACACACGCTCCCGGTCCTGTTCCAGTGATGCCAGGAATGGTGGCCCGTCGCTGGGGTGGAATTATCATCCAGGATACCCAAGCAGTTTGTCCTAGGGTGGGAATTACAGATACACCCTCGAGTGTCAGCTTGCAAGGCATATTGTAGTTCTCTACGGCCAAAGTCCGCCTCTGCAGACATGAACTCAGCTACTCTGTAGTGTCTCACGAATTGCAGTGGAGAAGCCCACACTGCGGCATGGCACACTTCCGCCAGCGAGGCTTGGGTGTGCCAGGCTGCTGACGTGGCAGCCTTCCTGGTACAGTGCGCTGTGATGGTTGTAGGACAGGATATCGAGGACAGGTCGTAAGTGCCACGATGACGGCTTGGATCTAGCACCCAACCATGGAAGCCTACCCCTTAAGTCCCGAAGGAGTAGGTAGGACGGACACAAGCAATGATTCAGTGTGCCTGAGGGGGGCGGTGCGTTTAATACAGGCTGCGCCTTGCTCACAAACTATCTGCACCTCCTGAGTAGGCTGAGGGGAATGGCAATGGCGTATGGTATTTAGCCACACTGCAGTCTCAAAAGATTACCTAGATGCCTTTACCTTGGTTATGGAAAAACAAAACCAGCCAAAAACACAGCCTACCTTGGGCTTGAACATGCAGTCCTGGCAGCTAATGAGCACCTTGGGGCAAGTTGTTTATAAACAGAAAACAATCAGAAGCTTGAAATGTATCCCCAGCTGAACTCAGGGCCATGCAGGCAGCTCTGCTTCTCTGTGGCAAATCCAGCCTGACTTCAGTTTGTTTTAAAGCTAGAAAGCAGAGAATCTGTCCAAGGCTATGAGGTTGAGAGAACTGGGAGACGTCTAGCCTGCTGACGAGAAGGATTGTAGTGGTGTGTGTGTGTGAGGGAGAAGTGTCTTCCTACACAGATAGTTGTCAGGTGTGCTTCCATTCAAAGTCCAGGAAAGAAAAAACACAACTCCATGTTGATAGACATGGGTACTTTTACGGGACCGTCTCCTGCCGCATACCTCCCAGCGACCAATTAGAGCCTGCAGAGTTGGCCTTCTCCGTGTTTCTTCAACTAAACAGTGTCGGTTGGCAGGGCCGCAGGGGAGGGACTTCTCTGTGGTGGCCCCAACTCTTTGGAACCAACTACCTACCCCGAGGCCCATACTGCCTCCAACCTCCTGGCTTTCTGGAAGGCCTTGAAAACCTGGCTCTTCCAGGAGGCCTGGGGGCCGTGAGAACTTATGGTTTGATTGGGGTGTTGGATGTGGTGTTTGTATGGATATGATTCAAGGGTTTTTATTATTATTAATGTTATAAATCAATTATTTATACTGTTTTTATTATTTTATTATTGTAAGCTGCCCTGAGTCCTTCGGGATTGGGCGGCATACAAATTTAAATCAATCAATCAATATTTTTACTGGACAAGAAGTGATAGCAACCAAAGGAAAGCAAGTTCTGAGGCAAAAGGTGCATAAAATGCATATATAAAGCATCTCATAACACACACACCCCTGAGCAATTCATCCAATCCCCATGTCCCAAGATGTCAGGTAGGTCCAACGGCCATTTGGTCTTCCACATCTGGTCTGGCGAAGCCGTTGATCTTGAGCAGGCTATAAACAGGCCCACGTAGCCTAGCAGTCCACAATGAGAACTTTCCTCCCTACCTTTCTAATCCCGTGTTTCCCAACCTTGGCAACTTGAAGATATTTGGACTTCAACTCCCAGAATTCCCCAGCCAGCATTTCTGGGGAATTCTGGGAGTTGAAGTCCAGATATCTTCAAGTTGCCAAGGTTGGGAAACACTGTTAATCAAACACAAGGGGAGCAACCTCCAGCATGCTCCCCACCTCACCCAAATACCTAACCTCCTGCCCCCCCTCCCAAGATTCTATGACAGCCGATGCAAGCAGCAGAGTGGAGGCTGGCAGTCCTCAACTTATGACTACAATTGAGTGCAACGTTTCTGTTGAGTAAGTGAGACATTGGTTAAGTGAGTTTTGCTCCATTATACAACTTTCCTTGCTGCTGCTCTTCAGTGACTTCTTGCAGTCGATAAGTTAGCAATCCGATCTTTAAGTGACTCTGGCTTCCCCCATGGACTTGCTTGTCAGAAGTCAGAAAAGGTGGCCACATGACTCCTCTAGGACCTAGGGGGCAGCGTAGCCATATCTGAGGGTACGTTAGGTGTTGCCCTATGACAGCGCCAGTGCGCATACACATGCTAGCCGGCTGATTTTCAGCATTCCAGAGGGCAGGGGAGGCCGTTTTCACCCTCCTCATGAAAGCCTCCAGATGGCAAAAAAAAAGAGGACCCGATGGGACTACTGGACGTCCAGAGGCTTCAATGAGGTCTGCACGCACAAGGGGATGGATTCGTGTGTGCATGCGTAGGGGGGATGGCACTGCATTATGGGAGGGCACGTATGTGCACGCTATCATGCAGACATGCGCCCTTTTGGCACCCAAGCAAAAAAAAAAAAGGTTCACCATCATTGCTCTAGGACAGTGATGGAGAACCTATGGCATGAGTGCCACAGGTGGCACACAGAGCCATATCTACTGGCACACAAGCTGTTGCCCTAGCTCAGCTCCAATGGGCATGTGTATGCTGGCCGGCTGATTTTTGGCTTGCACAGAGGCTCTGCGAGGGTGTTTTTAGCTTCCAGAGAGCCTCCAGGGGATAGAAGGGGGCATTTGTGCCCTCTCCAGGCCCCAGAGAAGCCTCTGGAGCATGGGAAGGATGAAAAATGGGCCTATTGGGCCCACCAGATGTTGGGAAATGGGCAGTTTCAGGCCTCCAGGGGGCCAGGGCGCAAAGGGAGGCTATTTTCACCATTCCCAGGCATTGAATTATGGGTGTGTGCACTCATGCATGCGCGATAGCACACACACACACTTTTGGCACCTGAGGAAGGAAAGGTTTGCCATCACTGCTCTAGGATATTGCAGCAGGCATAAATATGAGCCAGTTGCCAAACAACTGAATTTTGATCACAGAGAGGGATTGTTGGATTGGTTGTGTGAAAAACAGCCATAAGTAACTTATTTCAGTGCCGCTGTAACTTGGGATTTAATGAACAGTCACTACATGAACTATTGTCAGTCGAGGTCTACCTGTACTTAACGGGCTGTTACAGAGATTAGGCGCTTGACTTATGCTCCAAATCTCCTGAGGGCAGGACAAGGGGTCTTCAGTGGAAGCTTGTGAGAAAGAAATCGAACTTCCTGAGAGTGAGGAAGTAATCAATGGAATGCTGGTAGTCCTCAATTTACAACAGTTCATTCAGTGACTATTCAGTTACAACAGCACTGAAAAAAAAGTGACATGACCATTTTTCACTCTCATGACCATTGTGGCATTCCTGATGGTCAGGTGATCAAAATTCAGATGCTTGGCAACTGGTTCATACTTATGACCGTTGCTGTGTCCCAAGGTCATATCAATCAGTCAACTGGAAAGCCAGATGCACTTAAAAACCCGGTTATTAACTTAACGACTGCAGGGATTTGCTTAACAGCAGTGGCAAGAAAAGCCATAAAATGGAGCAAAATTCCCTTAACAAATGTCTCACTTAACAACAGAAAACTTTGGGGTCAACTGTGGGTAGTAAATCAAGGATTTCTTGTAGTTTGCTTCCCAGTACTGTGGATGCTCCATCACGGGAGGTTTTCCAAGAATGGTCCACCGCATCTTCCAAAGTTCTACTTGGAGTGCCAAAGAATGGCTTAATTGCAAGGAAGATCATGACTTATTCCCTCCTTATGATTTATGGTCTGAACAGGTCATAAAAAGGAAGGATTGTGTACCTTCTAGATTCCTGATGGCGAAGCTATGGCATGTGTGCCACAGGTGGCACGTGGAGCTATATCGGAGGGCACATGAGACTTTGCCATGTTTCAGCTCCAGTCTACCAGCTGATTTTTCAGCCTTGGGGAAGGCTGTTTCGCCCTCTGGATGCTTCAGGAAAGCTTCCCTGAATACCCAGAGGCAAAATAATCACCCAACGGACGAAGCAGAAGTCCAGAAAAACACACTCCCAGTTTACCGTTGTGCTGTTTTTTGCACTCCGAAGGGTTCAGGGATGCTTCCTGAAACCTCTGAGCGCAAAAAACAGCACAATGGCAAACCGGAAGTGCTTTTTTTTTCACCTACCAGGTTTCAGTAAGGCCTGTGGGTAAGCGCGGGGGGCAGCGCGGGGGGGAGGGTGTGCATGCGTGAGGAGGGAGGGAAGGAGTGTGGGCACCTGCAGGCATGCTAGCACACCCCCATACCCCGTTTTGGCACCCGAACCAAAAAAGGTTCACCAGCACTCTTCTAGAGGCATAAGGACTTTGACTGACTGACTGACTGATTGATTGATTGATTGATTGATTGAACTTTTATACCTCCCCTCTCCGAGGACTCTGGGCGGCTTACAACATATAGAGGAACAATATAACATCCTAAATCCAATTAATTTAAGTTAATGGTCTAAAAAATCCAAAACATAAAAACACACTCACTTCCCATTCAATCAGCAACTCACAATACATTTGCTGGCCAGGGGACTAGAGTCTAGTGGCCCCAAGCCTGACGGCAAAAATGAGTCTTGAGACTCTTGCGGAAGGCAAGGAGGGTGGGGGCAGCGCAAATCTTTGGGGGGGCAACTGATTCCTGAGGGCTGCCCCCTCCCCAGAGAAGGCTCTTCCCCTGGGCCCCACCAAGCGATTGTCTAGTTGTCAGGACCTGGAGAAGGCCGACTCTATGGGACCTAACCGACCACTGGGACTCATGCGGCAGAAGGCGGTCCCACAAATATTCTGGTCTGATGCCATGTATGGCTTTATAGGTCATAACCAACACTTTGAATTGCATCCAAAAACCAATTGGCAGCCAATGTAGTCCGCGGAGTGCTGGAGAGATGTGGGCATGCCTAGGAAGACCCTTGACCGCTCACGTGGCTACATTCTGCACAATTTGCAGTTTCCGAACGCTCTTCAAAGGTAACCCCATGTAGAGAGCACTGCAGTAGTCGAACCTCGAGGTGATAAGGGCATGAGTGACTGTGAATAGAGACTCCCTGTCCAAATAGTTGCCACATTTTATTATTGTTACAGATAGGTTTTGACTTGGAGCCACAGTTGGGAACAGAAAGTCAACGGGGTAGCCATACTCACTTTACAACCATGGGAACACACTCAAATACTGGGATGATTCACTTAAAACCTGTGGCAAGAAAAGTTGTAAAATGGGGCAAAATTCACAGAACAATTGTCTCGCACAGCAATATAAATTTGGGGTTCAATTGTGGTCATAAGCTGAGGCCTCCCTGTGTTAAACAATTTTAACCGTTGAATTTGTGAAGGCTCCTGAGAATACCATGGGCAGCTGAGAAAACAAATGTAACATCAAACAAAAATGAACCCAGTTTTTCTCATTTGAGGCACAAATAACCAAACTCAAATCATCCTACTTCGGATGCATTATGCGAAGGTCCAACTCTCTGCAGAAGGCTTTAATGTTGAGAAAAGGGGAAAAGAAAGAGAAGATGTTCAGCCTGGTGGGCAGACTCCGTTAGAGTGATAATGAGCGCCCATCATTGCAGGGAAAATCTATCCATGTCACCGCAAAGAGTCAATCCCAACCCAATGGCACATAATTAACGACCCAGTTGGATTTTGATGGGATTACCGTACTTTCAAGGGATCGAAGTTGCTGATGGTGGAAGTTGTCAGTTAATCAGAGAGCACATTTAAAATGTCCTTTTACATGATGTTAAAAATATGGGAGAGATTAGGTTATGAGTGTTATCATTTTTCAATGCACGGTCCTTAAGGAGGATTAAACAAAATAACTTGCAGTCACAGCACATTAAGAAGCGAAGATCAGCAAGGGTGAGCAGGAGCCAGAGCAAAGGCATCAGAGATTGTGGCATAACATTGCCCTCATTGGGGAATTTACTCAACTTCCTATAATCAGCTTATGTTTTCTGAGACAAGTTCATATGCGTGGAGGTTAGTATCTCTCCCTCCCAGGCTGTGTGTACACAAGTATCAGACCTCTTTGAATACAACTCTGGCTGCAAGCATCACACCAGCAGGATTTGGTTATTGTTGCTTATAATCTTATAGTGCCATCTCTAGCTGAATTTGCTCATTCTGCTATGCCATAATGTGCTTTCTTTTTTCACTTAACAAATGTCTCACTTAGCCACATAGATTCTGGGCTCAATTGTGGTTATGTTGAGGACTACCTGGATCCCCTTTCCCCAAATTGAGCCAAGAATTCTTACTATTTAGAAGTTTAAGTGGGTGGCAGGCAGTGTCTGAGCGGCAGTCCCTTTGGGACTGGACGGCATAGAAGTATGTATGTATGTATGTATGTATGTATGTATGTATGTATGTATGTATGTATGTATGTATGTATAAATAAATAAACAAACAAATAAATAAGAAAAAAATTCCCTTCTTTTTTATTAAAAGAAATTAATAATAGAACAAAACCAAAATCTATTACTGTTAAAACTAAAACAACCAGCAAAACCAAAAACACAAGTATTAATAAATCCATGCTTTAAAATCTTCATTTCTTAAATATTTATCATAGTATCATAGTAATCTAGTAATATTATGAAAATCTATCTGAACACCAATGCATCAATATATTTCCATAAATTATACTTTTCTATAATTTCATTCAACATTTCCAAGCTCAATTAATTTTCAGGCACTTGGCATTTACTATTATTAACTTTCATCAATCTTCTACATTTCCAAGTATATTTTAAATTCATAATGCAAACTCATAAAACCATACAGTACATATCATAAACCCCTTATTTATCATATGTATCTTCCATTAATTTTACCTATGTAATTCTGTATACTGTAGTTCTAAAATTCTAATCCAATTTTTTAAATTAATACATCCTAATATTAAACAACACCTAAACATATCTTTTACCAATATTCCATAGTCAATCCATATTTAATAATCAATCATCCCTCCTCAAATTTCTACCACTGTTCTCATTTCTGAGTCCCTCTCCTGTCTCTCCCCCTTTTCAGTTTCATTTGTTTCTCATTTCTCCCTCCCCTTTTCTCTCATTCCTTCCCCCTCTCACTTCTCCTCTTTTTCCATCCCTGTCTCCTCCCCCCTTGTGTGTGTATGTGTGTGTGTGAACTCTTGAACCATTTCCATTATTATTATTATTATTATTATTATTATTATTATTATTAATTATTAATTAGATTTGTATAACAGGTGAGGGCTGGGTTTTTTTTTCTCTGTTATAATTTGGGTGCTTTTTACCATATTTATTTATTATTTATTTATTTATTGGATTTGTATGCCGCCCCTCTCCAGAGACTCGGGGCGGCTAACAGCAACAATAAAACAGTGTAAAATAGTAATTTGGTATTGATGATTAAAAATCAATTAATATAAAAACCAAACATACATACATACATACCATGCATAGAATTGTAAAGGCCTAGGGGGAAAGAGGATCTCAATTCCCCCATGCCTGGCGGCAGAGATGGGTTTTAAGTTGTTTACGAAAGGCAAGGAGGGTGGGGGCAGTTCTAATCTCTGGGGGGAGTTGGTTCCAGAGGGCCGGGGCCGCCACAGAGAAGGCTCTTCCCCTAGGTCCCGCCAGGCGACATTGCTTAGTTGACGGGACCCGGAGAAGATCCACTCTGTGGGACCTAACTGGTCGCTGGGATTCGTGCAGCAGAAGGCGGTCCCTGAGGTAATCTGGTCCGGTGCCATGAAGGGCTTTATAGGTCATAACCAACACTTTGAATTGTGACCGGAAACTGATCGGCAACCAATGCAGACTGCGGAGTGTTGGTGTAACATGGGCATATTTGGGAAAGCCCATGATTGCTCTCGCAGCTGCATTCTGCACGATCTGAAGTTTCCGAACATTTTTGAAAGGTAGCCCCATGCAGAGAGCGTTACAGTAGTCAAGCCTCGAGGTGATGAGGGCATGAGTGACCGTGAGCAGTGACTCCCGGTCCAAGTAGGGTCACAACTGGTGCACAAGGCGAACCTGGGCAAACGTCCCCCTCGCCACAGCTGAAAGATGTTTCTCTAATGTGAGCTGTGGATCGAGGAGGACGCCCAAGTTGCGAACCTTCTCTGAGGGGGCCAGTGATTCTCCCCCCAGGGTAATGGACGGACAGATGGAGTTGTCCTTGGGAGGTAAGATCCACAGCCACTCCGTCTTGTCTGGGTTGAGTCTGAGCTTGTTGACACTCATCCAGGCCCTAACATCCTCCAGGCACCGGCCCATCACTTCCACTGCTTCGTTGGCTGGACATGGGGTGGAGATGTATAACTGGGTATCATCGGCGTATTGATGATACCTCACCCCATGCCCTTGGATGATCTCATATGCTTTAAATCAAGAGTCATTTCTCTCTCTCTCCCCCCCCCTCTTGCTCTCTCTCTCTTTTTCTCACTTTCTCTCTCCCTCTCTTTCTATCTCGCTCTGTCTGTTGCTCTCTCTCTGTTTTCTTTCTCTCACTCTTTCTCTCTCTTGTTTTCTTTCTCTCTCTCTATTGCTTTCTTTCTCTCTCACTCTTTCTCTCTCGCTCTTGCTTTCTTTCTCTCTCTTGTTCTCTCTCTCTGGTTATCTCTCTTTCTTTCTCTTTTTCTCACTTACTTTCTCTCTCCCTCTCCCTCTCGCTCTGTCTGTTGCTCTCTCTCTCTCTCTCTGTCAGCGAGGGGGCTGTGAGAGCGCTTTCTCCGAGCGCTTCGGGAATGCCCACCCCGCCCCTCTCGCAGACCCTTCGCTGGGAGCGCTTTCGTCCCTATGCTGGCCGGAGAATTCTGGGAGTTGAAGTCCACAGGTATTAAAATTGCCAAGTTTGAAGACCTCTGCCCTACACTACTTCAGACAGATGGTTATCCAACATCTGCTTAAAAACTTCCAGTGTTGTAGCATTCACAACTTCTGGAGGCAAGCTGTTCCACTGATCAACCATTCTGACTGTCAGAAAATTTCTCCTTAGTTCTAAGTTACTAAGTTATGAAAGCAACGGAATTGTGGCCTGTATACAATCCAATGCGTGACTCTAGCTGCACAAGAGAACAAATGGGGAGGGAACTTTTGCTGCAGCCTGAAAGAACAATCTGCAAAAAGCACAAATTGAATTTGCTAAAGCTTCCGGTTTCGCTGAGGATCGCAGCGGAGGCTCTTGGCAGGGCTCTGCCTCGAGACCCCTCCAACCCTCCCAGAGGTCGCCCCAGCGCGATCGGATCGAGTCCGGATGGCTCGATCCTAGAAAAGGGGATTCCCCTCTGCCCGGGGAGCCATCGCCGAGGCTCCGGGACAGAGGGTTCATCCTGCAGCTCTGGTGCAGGGAGCACCGGTCCTCCTCCAAGAGGACACGGCCATTGCGATCCCACCTAACCAGTGGGAAGCAAGAAACATCAAGAGAGTTAAAAGCAGAGAAACTGAACAACTTTAATTGAAAAAGGAATATTGCCAAAGAAGCTACAACTAAGGTAAAAAATTTCTATGTTCCATGGTAAACAAGAAGTTTGAAAAATAAGAAAATTGAATCGGAGTTTAAACGAAGGCGAAAGAGAAAGTTGTTAAAACAACATTGTATCCAGGCGCAAATTAACAGCCGGAACTTATTCTAACCACTTTCACTTGTTTTGAACTGTTAAATTTTTGCAAACAAGGAGATCCAGAAGATTTTAAAATGAGACATTAAAGGATTTATTATTTACAAAATGATATTATTTGGTTGAAAAAACTTTCTTTCCTTTTCTGAAGCATTTGGTTACGGAATATTGTAAAATGAAGTCCGGGCTGGGATTTTTCTAGCGGAAGGACCAGGACTGCTCACTATCTACTTACAAACTTTGAATAAATATATATAAAGAAAAAAAAACTCTTTTCCTACATTTGAGAACTTTAAAATTTGGATTATTTAATCGACGTTCCTTGGATTATTTTGTTGGAGTATTTCCATTGGATTTCGTTTGGATTAATAGCGGTTTTGGATTAACAGCATTTTCGTTGGATTTATAGCGGAGAGATTTTTTCCTGGGCTGTGAGAGACGGACCGACTTCATTTTAACTTCGTGAAATTAAACTGCATTTGCTTGGAAAAAGTTTTATAAATTTTTTAAAGACTATACCTTTCTTCAAATAACGGAATACCTTTGCAGTACTCATTAAGGTGTTTCTGACAACAAATTAGATCTTCAATCAATTGTTGTTGTTTTTTGCGTTTTCCCTTTGATAATTTTAATTCCTGAATTTTAATTCTATATTACATTATATTACAATTAATCTTGGTTCTGTTTATGCATTGCTAAATTTTCTTTTGGTCTTTGGTCTCCTGTCCCTCCTAATTGAATAATAGTCTTTAACTCTGATTGCCCCCTTTCTTCACATGTTTTTATCCTCCTTCCCACTTTGCTGACTCTTCCTTCTTATTTTTGCTGCTGTGTTAAACTAATCTTTCCTCCTTCTTCTCTTTTTCTTCTTTACATCTTCTTGATATAAACTTTGACTAGCATAATAAGAATTAATAAGTTGAGCATTAATTAGATATATTTTATACTTTAAGTGTATTTGAAATTTAGCCTTTTATTTGAATTAGAATTTTTATTGCTATTAATTAATTGCTATCAATTTAGTATAACTGTTACTGAGGGTTTGGAATTTATAGAATCTGTTTACATATTGCTAACATAAAATAACACTAAATTTAAATTTGAAAATGTCAAGTACTTCCACCCATACTAAAACAATCAAGAAGCAAACAACTGTTATTTCTTCCCCGCAAAGTTCACCACATCCATCCCCCGCACAGCAGACTTTATCTGCAACTATGTTCACCAAGGAAAAGGACAGGGAGAAACAACCATCTCTGGCTTCAATCCAAGAGACATTAACAACATTAAATGACTTTATGTTAAAATCTCAACAAGATGCAACACAACAGAGAGATGAAATTAAAGCAGAGATGGCGGAAATGAAAGTCGACACAGGTGAAATGAAAGACCAGATGAAGGAGATCAAGCAAGCCTTGCAAGATAATGAAGTACGAATGAAGGCAGTGGAAGAAAAGGCGGAAAAGGTGGAGAAAAGAATTGGTCACTTGGAGGATAAAGCTGCTTCACGTTACAGAGGGTATGATGAATCAATCACACATCTGGAAATGCAACGTGCGTCATATGGACTTCGATTTCAAAACGTAATAGAAGAAAAAGATGAAGATTTAAAGGCCATTATGGCTGACATTATTGGGAAAATCCTCCAGATGGACCCAGATGACATAAAAAAAGAAATCGATGAAGTCTTCAGAATTTCTAACAGCTATATTCGCCGTTTTAATCTTCCATGAGAGATTCACATCAAATTTGTAAGAAAAAGCATGAGAGATGATATATTGCATTGGTCAAGAGCGGGACAATTACAACACCAAGGTAAAGAAATAAAAATATTAAAACAAATTCCGAGACGTGTTCGAGAGACTAGAAGAGACTATCATTTCTTGACCAAACTTCTGATTAAAGAAAATATAACTTTTCGTTGGCTTATTCCACAAGGTCTATCATTGACATGGAAATCAACGAGATATAAATTGGAGAATCTAGACCAAGCAAGAGATTTCTATGAAAACAGTGGAATATGCGAAATGGAACAGATAACAAAAGAACTGGAAGCAATGCAGGCCGAAGCCATGGGGGCATTTGCTCAAGTGGAGGAGCAGGACCAAGGGACCAGAAGAAAGCAACCTCAACGCGAAACCAAGAAATACAATAAATGACCACATTGAGAGACTTAAAAATCTTTTCAGTAAATGTCAATGGACTTAATGAACCAAAAAAAAGAAAACAAATCTTTTCCAAAATTAAGAATCAAAAAGCTCAAATTGTGATACTTCAAGAAGTACATATAAAAAAGAGTAATCGGAATTTATTGTTAAATAATAAAATTGGAAAGATGTATGCTGCATTAGCAGACCAAAGGAAAAGAGGAGTGGCAATGTATGTTGAGAGTTCTATAAATTCCAAACAACTATATAGTGATGATGAAGGTAGAATTTTGATTGTCCAGATTGATATTGAACCCAAATCGCTTGCTATTGTTTCTATATATGCCCCAAATGATGACCAAATTGCATTTTATGAAAAATTACATCAAAAAATTTTAGAATTAAATTTGGAAAATATGTTAATTATTGGAGATTTTAATGCCATAACAAATAGACAATTAGACCATTCGGGGGTGAAGAAAAGTTGTAAAAAGAAAAAAAAGAATTTATTGCCCTCAACTTTTCAAAAAATGAAAGCAGAATTGCTATTGAATGATATATGGAGGGAAAGACATCCTCATAGAAGGCAATATACCTTTTACTCAAACCCCCACAAAATTTGGACTAGAATAGATATGGTGTGGGCCCCCAAAACAACAGCAGAGTATATACAAGAAGTAGAAATAGATGTTAATACTTGGGCAGACCATAATCCAGTTATAGTTTATATGAGAAATATTAAAAAGTATTACAATTGGCAAATGAATAGAAATATTTTGAAAGAGAAAGAATATAAAGAATGGATGGAAAAGGAATTAAAAATATTTTTTGAAATCAATAAAAATACAGACACCACCCCTCAGAACTTGTGGGATGCAACTAAAGCATACATAAGAGGATTAACAATATCCTATACTGCAAAATATAATAAAGAAAGAAAAAGAAAATATGAACAATTAATAAATGAATTAAAACAACTAGAGTTTCTATCACAACAAAATGTGAAAAATAAAGACTTGGGGAAAAAAATAAATTTAATCAAACACAAAATTAGATTACAAGAACAAAATCAGATACTGGAAAAAATAAAGAAAGCTAAGCAACAATATTTTGAACATGCAAATAAATCAGGTAGATGGTTAGCATATAAACTGAGAAAACAGAGACAATCTAAATTAATTAGACAATTAGAAGATAAAGATGGAATAATAAAATATGACCCAGAGGGAAAAGCAAATATAGTTCAAAACTTTTTTAAAGAATTGTACAAAGATGATAATATTGAAGAAGAAGCCGTATTTAAATACCTAGAGAGTGCAGAGTTACCACAAATAACAGAAGAGCAACAAGAAAAGATGGAGAGTCCAATAACAATGGAAGAACTCCTTATAGTTATTAAAAAACAGAAAAACAACAAAGCCACGGGACCGGACGCTATTCCAGCAGAGTGGTATAAAATAGAAAATGAAGTATTAAGAAATAATATGCTCCAAATTTTCAATGCATGTAGAGTAGATGGTAAAATTCCTAAATCATGGTCGGAATCCTTAATAACTTTAATTCACAAACCAGATACACCAAAAGAAAAAATTAAAAACTATAGACCAATATCTTTATTGAATGTAGACTATAAAATTTTTATAGCAATATATGCAGATAGATTGAAAAATGTGATAAATAGCAAAATTCATTCAGACCAAAATGGTTTCCTTCCAGGTAGACAAATTAAAAATAATCTTAGAACAATTATTAATGTATTAGAGTACTATGAGCAACATTCAGATAAAACATTATCTTTAATGTTCCTAGACGCTCAAAAAGCTTTTGATAACGTGAATTGGACATTTATAAAGATGCAATTAAATAAAATGAGATTCGGCCCCAAATTTGTTAATTTAATAGACGCTATTTACTCAGAACAAACGACAAAAATTATATTAAACAATGAACAATTAGAAGCGTTTAAAATAAATAAAGGAGTGCGGCAAGGATGTCCCATATCACCTCTTCTTTTTATTATGACTTTAGAAGCACTCTTAATAAAAATAAGATCAGACCCAAAGATAAAAGGTTTAACAGTTAGAAAAGAGATATACAAAGTCCAGGCTTTCGCAGATGACTTGACTTTTATAATGGAAGATCCGTTAGTCACAGCACCAAGATTAATCCAAACAATAGAACAATATGGTAAGGTGGCAGGTTTGAAAATAAATAAAAATAAAACAAAAATTATAACTAAAAACATGAGTAAAATACAAGAAAGTAATTTAGAAAGTATTACTGGAATGCAAATAGTTAAAAAAGTAAAATATTTGGGAATATGGCTAACAGCCAAAACAATAACATTAAAAAATGATAATTATATAAAATTAATTAATGAAATTAAAAAGGATCTAGAAATATGGAACAATTTAAAAATATCATTTTTGGGAAGAATCGCTACGATTAAGATGAATATTTTACCTAAGGTATTATTTTTATTTCAAGTGATCCCAATCAATCCAGGGGCCACTTTTTTTAAAGACTTAACAAATGTGGTTAAAAAATTTTTATGGCAAGGGAAAAAGGCAAGAATTAAGATAAATATGTTAGAAGACATAAAAGAGAGGGGGGGTTTTGCGCTCCCAAATTGGAAATTATATTATCAGGCAGCCGCTTTAACATGGATTAAAAATTGGATAACTTTAGAGGATATGAGAACATCAATATTAGAAGGACATGACCTCATGCTTGGCTGGCATGCATTTATGTGGTATGATAAAGATAAAAACCATTCTTACTTTAAAAGACACACGCTGAGAAAATACTTACTCGATGTCTGGAAAGATATAAAGAAAAACCACTTTTTAACAATTCCAGATTGGGTTACCCCCCTGGATGCAATAATACACCCAAATTCCATTAATGATACAAGAAATATAAGATATAAAGACTTGTTAGACAATCAAATGAAATTGAAATCTAGAATTAAATTACAAGATGAAGGGATACAAATTGATTGGTGGCATTATGCACAGATTAGATCCAGATACCAGAAAGATAGTATACTCTACATATTTAGCAGAAGTAAAAACCTGTTAAGTGAGTTAATCACTAAAAATCATAACAGAGTAATTGGAAAAATATATAAATATTTGATTACCCACAAGAATATTGAATTAACATTAAAAGATAGTATGATACATTGGTGTAGAAACATAGGTAAAGAAATTGATTTAGATACATGGGAGAAAGTTTGGATGTGCAACTGGAGGATGACAAAATCAGTTTCTTTGAAAGAGAACCAAATTAAAATGTTTTATAGATGGCATCTCCCACCAAGTAGATTAGCAAAAATGTTCCCAAAGACATCACCTCTGTGCTGGAAATGTAAGAAAGAAATAGGATCCTATTACCATCAATGGTGGACCTGTAATAAAGCTAAAATGTACTGGAAAATGATAGAAAAAATGACAAAAGAAATTACAAAGCAGAAAATAGATTTCACCCCGGAGTTTTGTTTGCTAGGAATTACTAACCAAAATTATAAAAAAGAGATTTTGTACTTGATTATACATATTTTTACAGCGGCAAGGATTATATACGCGCAAAATTGGAAAGGGGAAGATATCCCCAAAGAAGAGGGAGTTATTGCAAAAATATTAGACTGCGCGGAAATGGACATGATGACAAGACGCTTGAATGAACAGGAAGAAACCAAATTTTACGCAACATGGAACAATGTTTATGAATGGATAGATAAGAATAAAAAAATAAAGAAAGAAGAGTAGCAATAAGTATAGATATCTTAGATGATTTTTTCTTATTAAGATTTATATTAGATCTAGTTTATATAGATAGATTAGAGATTTGTTTTTCCTAAAGAATTTTTTGACTTGAAATTAATTAGAAATTCTTATATGACACTAAATTTTCTTATTAGATATTTTTTGTATTAGTAGTATTGAATTAGATATTCAATTGTGTATTCCTTTTTCTGTATCTGCAATTATACTTTTGAGAAGAGCAGGGATGATACATCCCTACATTGTATGTTAAATGTTTGTAAGTTTGTATGTCATTTTAAAGAAAATTAATAAAAATATTTGAAAAAAAAAAAGAATTTGCTAAAGCTGGAACTCCTTAACAGAAACAGAAGCATTAAATGGCACTGAAACATTGCTGAGAAGCATTTGCACACACACACCTCAAAATAATAATTGCAGAACTCAAAAACATAATATTTCTCTTACTTGCTTACCTAGTAATGTAGAGACGAAAAGGCACTAGAGTTTGAAGGGTCTTTTTCACGCTGCAACACTTTTTTGGATTCTTTGGACTCCATATTTCATACACCCCCATCGGCACTGCTGCTGGCCAATCGTCATGGGAGCTGCTGCAACTCTCCACTTGTAAAGGGCAGCAGCATTCGAGGTGTTTTGGGGTCCGTTTAAACTTTAAATCTGCCATTACAGTGTTGTAAAAATTGGTGTTTTTTTTTAATTGGAGCCCGGAATGCGTGCGCCACACATGGGGATAAGTCTATTTTCATATCTCTATAACATCCCGAGTCCAGGCACTTTTGGTCTTACGGCGACCCCCTCCGGCGATCTTTCGTCCCGGAAGTGTGGCAGCTCTATTCAGGGCTGTCCTAGCCGCCATCCTCTCTATCATCGCTCCTCCTCTTCGTCCGCCATGAAATCCGTTTTCGTGACGGTCGGCACCACCAGCTTCGACGACCTCATTGCCGCCGTGACGACTCCAGAAGCGACCCAGGCGAGTCTTCCGACGCCGTTCTCCCCGCTTCCCCCGACAGCATTTTTTGAAAAGCTCCCGCCGCGCCTCAGAGCAAAGAACCGGCCGCCTTTCTGCGTCACTTCCTGTGCTCTTTCTAGGCTCCGGCCTGCTGCGTCTCTGTGGTCCCTTTGCGTTTCAAGCACGCTGACGTTTTGGGGTCTTTTGAAACTGTTGAAACTTTTCTTGCGTGGGAAAATCCTGGTGGGGAGGAAAGGAAGCTGTGCGATTCTCCTCTCCGAGACCTCACTTTGCAGGAGTTGGCTCGCTCGGAAGGAAGCAGCTTGAATTGCCCAAAGAAAAGGAATTATTGAGGGCAGGATTCCTCTCAAAATGGAGTCCCGTTTGCGTGCATGCTCGAAGGCGAGTCCCTGTGGTGTGCCCCAATGCAGACGCGCCCCTTTTAAAGCAGAAGTCCTCAAACTTGGCTACTTTAAGCCTTGGGGACTTCAACTCCCAGCATTCTCCAGCCAGCATGGAATTCTGGGAGTTGAACTCCACAAAGCTTAAAGTGGCCAAGTTTGAAGACCTCTGGTTAAAAGTGAGCGTATTGTGGACAAGCATAGTAACAGTAATAAAATAGATCAGTGATGGTGAACCTGTTTCCATTGGGTGCCAAAAGCGGGAGTACACACATTTCACCTCCGCAAGTGCCCACACCCATAATTCAATGCCTGGGGAGGGTGAAAATTACTTATGTCCCATGGAGGCCCTCTGGAGGCCACAAACAACCCATTTCCCACATTTTAGTGAGTCCGGTAGGCTCGTTTCTCACCCTCCCCAGGCTCCCAGGAAGCCTCTCCCTCATTCCCCCAGAGGCCTTCCAGACACCAAAAATAATAATTATAATAATAATTTATTAGATTTGTATGCCGCCTCTCTCGGTAGACTCCATGTGAGCTGGCCGGCATGCATATGCCTGCTGGAGCTGAACTAGGGCAACAGCTCACATGCCAACAGATATGGCTCTGCGTGCTACCTGTGGCACCTATGCCATTGGTTCACCATTACTGACATAGATGATTCAACAGATTGAATAATAGGTTATTGCATAATAATTATTAAATAGATTGAATAATAGATTACTGAGGAATAATTATTGAATAATAGATAATAGATTCAAACTGTTCCAAACTCGACTGCAGAAAATACAACTTCAGCAATAGATTGATCAACGCCTAGAATGCACTACCTGACTGGTTTCTTTCTTTTGTCTACAGTTGACCTTTCCCCGTTTCTACGAGATCTGTAAGGGGCGTGCATAAATGCACCACCGTGCCTACCGTTCTCTGTCCTACTGTCCTCTTTTATCATTACAGTGATCTCTCGATTAGCGCGGGGGTTACGTTCCAAGACCTCCCGCGCTAATCGATTTCCGCGTTATAGTGGTGCGGAAGTAAAAAACACCATCTACGCATGCGCGCCATTTTTTTTCATGGCCGCACATGCGCAGATGGTGGAGTTTGCGTGTGGGCGGCGGGGAAGACCAAGGGAAGGTTCCTTCAGCCGCCCAACAGCTGATCTGCTCCGCAGCGCGGAAGCAGCGAGGAGCCGAAGATGGGGTAAAGGCAAAGGGGAAACCCCATCTTCGGCTCCTCGCTGCTGCCGCGCTGCGGAGCGGATCAGGTGTTGGGCGACTGAAGGAACCTTCCCTTGGTCTTCCCGCCGCCCAGGCAAAGGGGAAACCCCAAGATCGCTTGCCGCTTGCCGTATTGCAGCTTGGAGCCTTGCTTCGCCTCCTTCGCTGCAATACGGCAAGCGGCAAGCGATCTTGGGGTTTCCCCTTTGCCTGGGCGGCGCTGGGGCCATGCGGAGCCGCTCATCTAGGGGGGCGTGGACCGGCAAGGTGCCCTCCGCTCTCTCTCTTTCTCTCCCTGTTACCGGTGTGGTATAAGAGAGAAAGAAAGAGAAAGGAGGGCGACTTGCCAGTCCACGCCCCCCTGGATGAGCGGCCCCGCATGGCCCCAGCGCCGGACTCCGCCGTTGCCTCCGCCCTTGTTCGGCTCTGCAGCTGAGAGGCCACGTCCACCCCCTCCTCGGTGTCCCCGGCACCCAGCGTCCCCACGCCGCCTCCACCTCCCGGTAATGCGCCCGACCTCTGCCTCTCTCTTTCTCTCTCATATACCACGCCGGCAACAGGGAGAGAAAGTGAGAGAACTAGCGCGGACTTATTTTTTTATTAATATTTTTTGAAAAACCGCGTTGCAGCGTTTTGCGCTAATCGAGACCGTGCTAATCGAGGGATCACTGTACTTTTTACTTATGTTTATAAAAAACTACTACTATCTGATACATATTTGACAAATAAATAAAAATAAAACAAAACATTTAGAGTCATATACAAAAGTGCAGGAGTGGTGATGATTCTCAGAATGAACCGATTTATCTAATAGCAATGAGCAGTGTAATAGCAGGGTGAGGGTAATATTTATTTATTTTATTCTGTTTGTCAAACATGTATAGGATAGTAGTAGTATAAACATAAGATAAGTAAAAGATAACAATAAAAAGACAATAGGGCAGGGACGGTAGGCACAGTGGTGTGCTTATGTATGTCCCTTGTCAGCAACCATATAAATAGAAATCAAGCTAGTAGAAACAGATTGTTGATAGAATAGCTGTAGCACTTATATTTATAAACCACCCCATTTTTCAGGGTCAAGTCTTGGTCCTCATTTTACTGACTTTTGAAGGATGGAAGGCTGAGTCAACCTTGAGCTGGCAAGACATTTAACTACAGTCCGTCAACAGAAGTACTGCATTCAAACCATTGTGCCACCACAGCTCTTAAGCATGCTCAAAAGAGACCCCCAGTGTATGCAGGCATGCTCAAAAGAAAGTCCTAGTGGGAACAAAAATGCTCAAATGCTCAAGTGCCTGCACCATTAGAAGTGAGTCCCAATGCAGATGTGCACAGCCAAAACTGGATCCCAGTGTGGACATAAATGTACAATCAAAAGTGGGTTTCAATGTCTGCATGCATGTTCAAAAGTGAATCACAGTGTAGACATGCCACCCATCTCCACTGCAAGGTGACTCAGGGCACTTTATGAATTATAATTTATAAACAAGATTATAAACCAAGTAAAATAATTAAACTATTAAAACCTTAATGCTCAATAGGGAGTTCCAGTACATGCATGAGCAGCAAGGCCGACATGCACAAACAAAAGTGAGTCCCGTTGTGGATGTACTTGCTCAAAAGTGACTCCTAGTGCATTCATGCATGCCCATTAAAAAATGTGCCTCCTTTCAAGCCTGATTAAACATTGCATCTATGGTCTGTTAATTGCCCCACTAGCACCAGCCAGATTGGAGAGCGAGGGTGGTCTTTGAAAGTAACCTCCATTGGAGGTTAATTTACCGAATCCCACAAATCACTCGGTCAAGCAGCAGCTCATCTAGATCGCGGAACTCACAATGGGCAGCAACCTTGGGCAACACAGCAACATGTTCATTAATAGAATCCCTCTCCTGGCTCCGCAGATTGCTGCACGAATTTGGAGGGTTTCGGGGCATAATGGGTCTTGATCATTGTCTCTAAGGCAGACCAGGTGACTGTCTAGACCAGCGTTGGTTCGGCAAGTGCCTGAGCCATCTCAAACACGTTTGTGCTGTAGTAGCTCAAGAATAGCGCTCATTTGTAGCTGTCCGACAGCCTAAAGAGGTTGTTTGCCTCCATGAAGCATTCAAAACGAGTCATGTAGGTGTCCCAGTGCTCCTGTGCTGGCTTGAAGTCACTTGGTGTGGCGTGCATCATCATATTGACTGAGTTGGCACTTTACAAAGGTTGTTTGTCAAAGAACAACCTTACTGCCCTGGGCTCGGTTGCGAGGTTTTCAGCTCTTTTGTAGCCTATCTGCTTTCCAATCCCATCCTTCGTCGCCAGTGTTGGATAGGCTGAATGGAAGAGGCAGACAGAAGTAGCTTCAAAACAACAGCTCTTTATTTGGCAACTGTTTACGAGACAACAAAGGCTCAGTCTGACAGCCAGCCTTTTATAGAGAGCTGCCAGACAGACTAGCCGATCAGCAGTCAGTATTTTCTCTCCAGAATTGAGGACCTGACTGCAGCCTATTTGCTTCAGTCTGAGAATGTAACAAGTATAGTTTGACAGTTTGGTCTTCAGTACACTTACTCAGAAACAATATTTGCAGAGTTCCATAGCTTTTATATAACTTTTATCCTACATAATCTATTTTATAAGGCAATTGAACTATTGTAACAAATAATTAGGTACTTAAGAGTGCAATGTCACTTCCTGTCCTTATTTATTCTCTTCTGAAAATTCTACAGCTTCTTAAAATGACTTAATCTACAATTTGCATTCCACATTGGTGGCTAAAAGGCAATGCTTTGTCTCTGATTTAAGTGCCTGCCTGCCTGCCTGCTAAGTTGATTGACAGCAAGGAAAGCAGGTGGCCAACCCATCATGCCATTTTAGATCATTTGATGGAGCACTGCGTAGGTCTTAGGTGTGATGAAAATGAGTGGATGCGAGTGGGTGTGCAGCATAGCCGTTATCCTTCTTTTTTCCTATTTTATTAAATGTTATTAGTTTTCAAATCTTTTCTTTAAAATAACTGTCACAATTCTTTGAGCATTTCTACATTGTTACATAGTTCCATTTTTGTCTAAGCATGAACACTTTACACTTAATCTCATTTCTTTTGTCATTATTACAAATACATTTTTATTTACTTATTTACATATTTACATATTATGGTCCTTTTTTAACTGCTACTTTTCTATTTTCTATGTTCAATCCATTGATACCAATGTTTCCATGTCTCATAATAATCCAAGTCTTTTTGGCCCCGTAATTAGTCTGTCCATTTCAACACATTGGTGAATTTTATTAATTATTCTACTTTCTGCAGGGATTTCTGGGGGTTTCCAAAACTTTGTAAATACTTCCTGGCTGTGGTGGTAATATGTAATATAAGTATATAATGCTTTTTTAATATTCTTTTTAAAATATTCCCAGGAGGATATACTCTGATGTAAATTCTATTGATACTTTGGTTATTTCCTGTATCCATTTATGTAATTTAGTCCAAAATCTTTTCGTTTCAGGACACAAGCACCACATGTGAATGAAGGTGCCTTGTGTTTTTTTGCATTTCCAACAAATCTGGTTGAAATTTGGATAGATTTTTGCTAAGTTATCCATCTTTCAATCTACAGATGTCATTATTGACTATTCATTACACTGAGAGCAGCTGGTGGAAAATATAGTCTAACTATATTTGGAGGAAACCAGCCTTAAGAGAAATAGTTTGATGTGGCAATTAAAACACCAGGCTGGAAACTCAGTGACTATGAATTGTAGCCCTGCCTTAGTCGTGAAGCCAGCTGGGTGACCTTGGACCAGTTCCCTGGGAAGGTGGCAGTGCCAAACTACTTCTGAAAAACCTTGCCAGGAAAACTACAGGAACTCCTCCAGTCAGTCTCCAGGAGTCAACACTGCTTTGAAGGCATGAAAAAGAAAGTCCTCCCACCAAACCAACACTGTATTAGTAGTAATTCTTTTCTTATAAAGGGATACAGAAGCACTATTTGTTTGTTTCTTTGTTTATTAGATTTATATGCCACAAGAATAAAAACAGTATAAATAATTAAAATACAACAATTAAACCTTAAAACCCTTAAATAAAGCACTACAATCAGACAATCAAACATACCAATCGAATCATATCTAGGCCGAAATAAGTTGACAAATCTGTGGGCAGAGACAGGTCTTCAGGGTCTTTCGGAAAGCCAATAGGGGGCAGTACAGGCCTCTGGGGGCAGTTGATTCCAAAGAGCCGGAGCCACCACAGAGAAGGCCCTCCCCTGCGGGCCCACCAACTGACACTGCTTAGTTGACGGGACCCAGAGAAGGCCAACTCTATGGGCTCTAATTGGTCTCTGGGAGGTATGTGGCAGAAGACGGTCTCATAAATAGTCTGTGAATACTATGTCATGTACATTTTCTCATCTTGGAGAGAGATAAATTCACATTTGTATCTTCTAATGAGTTTGTTTTTAACATTGAGAAAATATGTTTCTTTCTGCTGCAGGCTTTACAGGACCTGGGCTGTCGCAAGCTTGTCCTTCAGGTTGGCCGAGGCAAAGAGTGTCCAGATTCATTTAGCACAGCCACATTTACTCGGGAAGTGTTCAGATTCAAGAGCTCACTTTCTGAAGATGTTAAAAAAGCAGATCTGGTCATAAGCCACGCAGGTAAAGCATCTTGGTAGAAACACCGAGTCTTTTTTAGCCAACCTTTGCTCGCCCCATTGAAAAGAACAAAAATGACATAGTTGTCTTTATACATGGAAAAATTGATCATTTATTTACATCCTTTATTTATGTAGAGTACTGCCCCCTGGAAACAAATGTGAAGGTTGATTTAAAAGAGGAATGTCTTGTGTTCAAGGTGGGTTCCTCCCAGTTCGGACCAGTTTGGTTGGTGCCGGTCTGTGGGCACTGCCTTTTTAAAAAAAAATTGGGGGGGGGGATATTTATTGATTTATTTTATCTTCTGAGCATGAGCAGAACCTGAGTTTCCGGCACTATACATGCAGTCGCCATCTTGTTTTCAACTTTTAAAAACAAATAATTTTTAAAAGGTGTGGTTTTTTCTGGGCATGTGCAGAAGATGAGTTTCCAGCATTGTGCATACAGTTGGCATCTTTTTTTCAACTTATTTTTTTGGAATTTTTCGGCAAAGCACCCATACAGCACACCCACGCAGCGTGGGAGGTAGCAAACCGGCAGTGAGGTAAGTTAGAGCCCATCCCTGGAGATTCAGCTATAGAAATTATATTGTATTTATGGTCAGTGAGCAGTTATAAACAGTCATGAAACAGGGAGCACAGGAGGGGCTGCCACAGAGAGGAAGGAGTCAATCTATTTTCCAAAGCACCCAAAGGCCAGACAAGGAATAACGGAAAGAGATCAAGGAGAGATTCAGCCTGGGAATAAGGAGGAACTTTCTGACAGTGAGAACAATCAATCAATGGAACAGAAGTTGCCTTCAGTAGTTGTGGGAGCTTCATCACTGGAGGCTTTCAAAAAGAGATTGGACTGTCATTTGTCCGAAATGGTATAGGGCAGTGATGGCAAACCTATGGCACATGTGCCAAGGTGGCATGCATAGTCATATCTCAGAGCACATGAAGCATTTCCCTATGCCAGTTGCAGTTTGCATGCATGCACTGGCCACCTGATTTTCAGCCTTTTCGGCCATTTTCGCTCTCCCCGGGCTTCAGGAAAGCCCTTTGAACCCTGGGGACGGCAAAAAAAAAACCCGGCCCATGGCCCAACCGGAAGTTTGTTTGTTTCCAAACTTCTGGTTGGCCCGTTTTTCACTCTCCCCAAGGGGGGAATTAGACTAGATGACCTACAAGGTCCCTTCCAACTGTTAATTTGTTAATTCTATATGTTTGCAACCTGAAATGTCATTTACTGTATATGTAATATAAAGCCCAAACAAATTCTATTTTTTTTAAGAAAAGAGTCCATTTTTTCTATAGCTTTAGTCAAGCAAGGTATAGTGTGATATATTGGTTTGTACATTTTTAATGCAAAATCAGCTGTTAGTATATATAGGTAGAAGCTATGTCAAATTTGTGCATGTGTGCTAGATTTATATCCCACCTTTAATTTTGCACAATTCAAGATGAGTCCCTCCTCTTCCTCACTCTAACTGTGAGGTAGGTTTTGCTGAGTGAGAGTAACTGGCCCAAAGTCACTGGCCAAGGTTTCATGCTTAAGGCAGGACTAGAATTCACTGCCTCCTGATGATTGGCCCAAAGTCACCCAGCTGTCTTTCATGCCTAAGGAGAGATTAGAATGGAGAACCTCCTGTTTTTTAGCCTATTCCTCTAAGGCAGCAATAGACAAAACTGGCTGTCACTGTTCATAAAAATATTTTCTCAATTTCTTTTAACACAAACATCAAAACTTAGGTTCTATCTGGAACATCTGTTTACTCATACAAAACCATATCCATCTACATTTATAAAATGCCCAGAGGTCAGTTGATGAGTAATATATTAGTTTCCCTTTAAAAGAAAGCAATCATTTTAGAACCCCATCCAGTTGTAATTATTGACATGTTTAAAAACATGGCTGGGACTAAAAGAAGTAAGCAGGACCAGGATAAAACGAAATCATAATTTGACTTAATACTGTAAATAAGGCATTCCTTGACTATTGAATAATTTTACCCTTCTGTGACATTAAATACAATGGTTAGAAAGCAAAAGGTTTTTTTTATTGATTTGATTTGCTGGAGAGAAAGAAAGAAAGAGAGAGCGGGGGAGGGGGGAAGAAGGAAGGAAGGAAGGAAGGAAGGAAGGAAGGAAGGAAGGAAGGAAGGAAGGAAGGAAGTTCACACCCCAAGACTTTTGTGGGTAGATGGAGTGCTCAGCTCAAACACCTGTGACTTATATTCTACACTTTCTCTTCAACTCATGAAAGAATCAGTTTGGCCATGGTCAAGGGAGTCTTCTTATTTAATCCAATTTCTTATTATCCATTTTATTCCATCAACCCCTATTTGCTGAATGTCACATAGAATTATCTGGTTCTGGTGTTTTTGCTACAGGAGCAGGCAGCTGTTTGGAAGTTTTGGAAGCTGGGAAACCTCTCCTGGTTGTGATCAATGACAAACTTATGGATAACCATCAGTTGGAATTGGCTAGGCAGCTGCACAAAGATGGACATATCTTTTACTGCACAAGCAGGTATGGATTCTCCTAATGTCCTTGGTTGCCATACAGATGTTCTTGGCTCTTAAGTCAAAAAATGTAGGAGCAAAACAATTGCTTTTTGTGTTTTTAATTTCATTGTTGCTGAGGATGGTCCTTCAGTTATTTTAAGTTCTGAATCAAGCAAGATAGATAACTCTTGTTTGGGCTATTGGCACAAGTGAATTCCTTTATTTTTTATTTCCTTTAGATATTTTATCCACTCTTATTTATTTTAATAAATAATTCAAGAAAACGAATATGCATCTTTCTTCCACATAATTTTCCCACAACAACCCTGTGAAGTGGGCTGGGCTGAGAAAGAAGAACTGGCCCAAAGTCACCCCGCTGGCTTTCATCCTTTCTGGTAACAGTTTTGAACCAAAAATCCTGTGAAAGTTCTCCCAAACCACTAATACAATACATTTCTTTGTCCTGAAATACACTACATCAGAACAGTAATGAACTGGTAATCTTAATTTTAGTCAGGATATAAATATTCTATTGTTTAGCCACTGATAGCATATCAGAAGGTGTATTTCCTAACTAAACTGGTAAAGTGATGCACTGATATTTTTTCATTATGTTTGGTTTTGGAGGGGGAAAACGGTTTTCAATGTCATCCAGCATTTTTGAGCCATAAGTGCTGAGTCAAGATTTGCCAACTTCTTGTAGTCGTTTGTCTACTAGCTGGGAGCTGTCCATGGTACCCATTGGGACCATTTGGACTTTCTTTGATGTCTGCCCTCTTGTGGTCACATCTCCTTATTCATTTGGAATGAATGTTCTGCTTCGGATCATCATACTGATGATTTCATGAAGATCTCATCTTCAGCTTTTTGAACTGCTGCAAGTAAATGGCTGGAAAGGAAGGTTCAAAGAGTTCCAGATGATTTCTTTCAACTTAACAGCGAATTTGGTTTAAAGCAATGCCAAGCCCTCCATGTCATGGTGTGAGAGCCGAAGGTGGTAAAGCTGAAGACAGTACATTAGATCATTATCAAATGTGGCAAACAGTTTCAATATCCAAATCAGAGAAATGAGCAAGAGATATGTTATTATATAAACTGTGGAAGAAGTAGAAGCTTGGTTTAAACCTCGGGGCTGTTACATATAGATGATTTGATTTGTAGTTTCTGCAGAATTCTGAGAAATTGTATAAGTAGTTATTGACTTACCACTACAGTTGGGATCAGAATTTCCATTATAGAATGGAAATAATCAAGGCAGTTGTTAACTAAGTTGGCCCAATTCTATGACTTTTTTGCCACAATCATTGCAGTTGTTAAGCAAATCCGGACCAGATTACCTCAGGGACCACCTTCTGCCGCACGAATCCCAGCGACCAGTTAGGTCCCACAGAGTGGGTCTTCTCCGGGTCCCATCAACTAAACAATGTCACGTGGTGGGACCCAGGGGAAGAGCCTTCTCTGTGGTGGCCCCGGCCCTCTGGAACCAACTCCCCCCAGAGATTAGAATTGCCCCCACCCTCCTTGCCTTTCATAAGCTACTTAAAACCCACCTCTGCCGCCAGGCATGGGGGAATTAAGATTTCTTCTCCCCCTAGGTCGTTACAATGGTATGCATGGTATGTTTGTATGTGTGTTTGGCTTTGTATATTAAGGGGTTTTAATTTGCTTTTAGTATTGGATTATTATTGTATACTGACTATGATTGCTGTTAGCCGCCCTGAGTTTTCGGAGAGGGGCGGCATATAAATCCAATAAAACTTGAAACTTGAAACTTGAAGCCTACAGAAAAGCTGATAGAATCAGGCCAGAAATGTATTAACAAGGGAGATCAGAGCAGCAAAAAGAAACTACTCTGAAAACCTAAAGAATCGGTTCTCAGCAAATGAATGAGCAAACATGTGGAAAACTCTCAAAAACATCACCAGTTACAGCAAACCACCTTCCCAAGCTGAAGGAAATCAGCAACTGGCAGATGACCTGAACATGTTCTACTGCAGGTTTGAAAAGAAACCACAGCCACCTGTCTCCTCAACTTCCACCCCAGGCACACAAACAACAGCCATATCTCCTGCAACTGAACCCATCCCGTTGGGTTTACAGAATGATCACAGAAAAGTAAGTGCAAGATCTATTCCACAGACAGAGGCCTGGAAAAGCACCAGGCCCAGACAAGATAATGTCTTCTTGCTTAAAAGTCTGTGCTGGTCAATTGGCCCCCATTTTCACCCAAATCTTCAACAAATCACTAGAGTTGTGCTATGTTCCTTCCTGCTTCAAATGCTCTACAATCATCCCAGTGTCGAAGAAGCCCTCCATCAAGGAACTGAATGACTACAGATTAGTTGCTCTAACATCTGTAGTTATGAAAATCTTTCAAAGGCTAGTGATGTCCTACTTGAAAACCACCACGGATCCACTGTGGAATAAACCTCTGCCAGCGCCCAGAGAAAAGAAATGCTCCCTTCGCTCTGGACAGCAACTGTCCTCCTCCTCTTCTTCTTCCTCTTCCTCTCACCCAAATTCTGAGCTTTTATTTCTTTCCTAATGAGTTTGCACGCATTATTTGCTTTATCATTGATTCCTGTGGGAAAAATTGTTTCTATTTACAAACTTTTCTACTTAAGAACCTGGTCATGGAACAATTAAGTTTTTAAGTAAAGGTATATTATTTATCTTTTCTACAATAAATCAGCTTATCTTTTCACAGTGAGTCTGAAATTTTGGTTATGCGACGCTGAGTTCCTGGAGAACTGTTTTTTTTTCTATAACTATGTTGTGAAGTCTTACAGGTTCATGTTGACCACATATTCCAAGAATATTGGAAAACCAAGATACAGATGTGAGAAAACAAGTATTTCACGGTAATTTTGATAGGTTATGATGATTTCCCCTTTTTCGTAGGTTTCTGGTGGAGATGCTCAAATCAATGGATTTGTCTACTCTGAAGCCATTTCTTCCTGGACAACCAGAAAAATTTGCTGCATTCTTGGACCACGTGATTGGCAGTTAATTATGTGGATTATAAGAAGAGAGCTACCGTAACTGAAACTGGCATAAGATCTATGCAAAAGTATTTGTCACCTGCAATGAAATTAAGAATTAAAGCATTCATTCAACAGGGTCAGTTTTTGTGTGAAACCAGCTGAGGTTTTTATGCAGCATCTTCTGAACCTCAAATGGAGATAAGAATATACCTGTCATATAAGGCACAGAGGCCCTTGTCTTGGTTAACAAAGTGGAGAAAGTGCCAAAACCAATCTGTGTTATGGTATTTATGTTAAGTAATCTCAGTCTCATTCAATAAACCATGATTAAACAAGATGCTTTCCCACAGTATATGAACCAAACATTATTTTTTAATTAGGCAAGCATGGCTTGTTCAGTAAACCATAATCATCATTGTAATATTTACTTTATAAATATCAATTTAATGTGAATAGCCCAGTTTCCCATGCTATTTAAATGTCTAAATCCTGATATCATTATGCTTAATATATAAATTCTGTGCAATCTATAAATCCGCCTCTTGTTAAATGTCTGTGTAATTCTTTAGTCTGTTCACATTTTCACAATTTGATTTTCATCTTTTTTTTTCTTGGAGACCATTCGCTCCACTTTGTGGTTGGACCTAAATACATAAGAATATCTGAGCAAGTCATTTCGCTTGGTCAGTTTGTTGGACTATTCATCAAATCTGAAATCATGTTTAATTGCCTGGACTTAATCATCAGGGCCTTATGGGGGAACAACCAGCAGTAGAATCACTTAATTCCCCAATTTCTTTTTTTCTTTTCCTCCAGTTTTATTCATCCATTCTTTCTTCCTTACACTTCTAGGACTCTCACAGGTAATCATGGTTAGGGTAAATCTTTTAACTTGCCCTAAGTTCAAACCTTAGACTACATACTGTTGCATTTTATTCAAGAAAAGAGTTTCCATGATTACCTCAGCATGGCAAACCAGCAAGTAATATAAATCCTTCCATTCCACACCATCCAGTCAGAACTGAAGAAGTTTCTTGAATGAGAAGCAAAATATCTTCAAAGCTCAGTTGCCTCTTGAAAAAGCACCTTTCAGACAATCTGAATGACTGAAAATCTCCAGAGACTCTGTCTGACTTTTAACTCTAAGAAAGGGATAGGCAAAGTTTCCTCTTCTATGACCTGTGGACTTCAACCCCCAAAATTCCTGAGCTAGCATGATTGGCTCAGGAATTCTGGGAGTTGAAGTCCAAATATCTTTAAGTTGCCAAGGTTGGGAAACACTGCTCTAAGGAATAGCCAGTCATCCTTTGGGCTAAGATCAAGCACGAGTCACTGGGCAATTATGGGAACCTAGGTCCAAGTTGATGTCGGACACTAAGTAAGCAACTTTGGAGCTCACATGAAGTGTTATCACATGGGACAGATGGTTTTAACCAGTGTGTTGTCAAACAGCTGTCTGCAGATTATGATATATCACAGCAAGCTGAACTGGCTGAACCATTATTGTCTATGAAAAGATTACAACCACGTTTACTTTAATTTAGCATACCCTGTTTAAAACAAGCCCATGGGTTATTTTACAGCTCCCTGCTTTGCATGTAATCTCCAATCCACGGAGAGATCTGGTAACTGCCTTAAGCAGTTTCCAGTTAATTACAGGATAAAAGCATTTGGTAACACAGCCACTAGATCAGAGTGATTGTGTCTATGTGCAACACCTGGAGCCTCTATTAACCCAACTGACACCACACAATAGACTTAAGCTAAGGTGGTGTAGTGGTTAGAGTGCAGTACTGCAGGTTATTTCTGCTGATCACCAGCTGCCAGCAGTTTGGCAGATCAAATCTCACCACCTGCTCAAGGTTGACTCAGTCTTCCATCCATTTATTTGTTTATTATTAGAGTTGGAAGGGACCCTGCAGGTCATCTAGTCCAACCCCTTGCTGGTGCAGGAGACTCTACTTCACACTAGTCCAATAGCAGTCCAGTCTTTTCTGGAAAGTCTCAAGTGTTGGAGCGTTCACCACCTCTGTTGGCAAGCCCTTCCACTGGTTGATCGCTCTCACAGTCAGAAAGTTCCTCGTTATTTCCAGGTTGAATCTCTCCTTGGACCAACCATTGCTCCTTGTCTGGCTCTTTGGTGCTTTGGAAAATAATGTGATCCCCTCCTCCCTGTGGCAGCCTCTCAAGTATTTGAAGACTGCTATCATGTCTCCCCTGGACCTCCTCTTTCCTAGACTATCCATGCCCAATTCCTGCAGCCTTTCCTCATGTTTTAGTTTCTAGTCCCTTTATCATTCTGGTTGCTCTCTTATGCACTTTTTCTAGAGTATCAATGTCTCTTTTGTAGTGTGACCAAAACTGAATGCAGGTGTGGTCTAACTAGGGCATTATAGACTGGTATTAGCACCTCCCTTGTCTTGGAGTGTATTCCTCTGTTTATGCAGCTTAAGATAGTATTGGCTTTTTAAGCCTCCGCTGCACATTATGGGCTCATGTTTAGTTTGTTGTCCACGGAGACTCCAAGATCTCTCTCACATTTCCATCCTTCTGAGGTGGGTAAAAGTAGAATGGTTGGCTGCATAGCTAGAGGTATAACAAGCAGGAAGAGGAAGATGGTGATCCCGCTGTACAGAGCGCTGGTGAGACGACATTTGGAATACTGTGTTCAGTTCTGGAAACCTACAAAAAGATATTGATAAAATTGAACGGGTCCAAAGATGGGCTACAAAAATGGTGGAAGGTCTTAAGCATAAAACCTATCAGGAAAGACTTCATGAACTCAATCTGTATAGTCTGGAGGACAGAAGGAAAAGGGGGGACATGATTGAAACATTTAAATATGTTAAAGGGTTAAATAAAGTTCAGGAGAGAAGTGTTTTAATAGGAAAATGAACACAAGAACAAGGGCACAATCTGAGGTTAGTTGGGGGAAAGATCAGAAGCAGCGTGAGAAAATATTATTTTACTGAAAGAGTAGTAGATGCTTGGAACAAACTTCCAGCAGACGTGGTTGGTAAATCCACAGTAACTGAATTTAAACATGCCTGGGATAAACATATATCCATCCTAAGGTAAGATACAGGAAATAGTATAAGGGCAGACTAGATGGACCATGAGGTCTTTTTCTGCCATCAATCTTCTATGTTTCTAAAATGAGAACCCAGATTGTTTATTTATTTGTTTATTTGTCAAACAAGTATAGTATTATAGTACATAAGAACCTAAGAAGAGCCATGCTGAATCAGGCCAAAGTCCATCGAGTCCAGCATTCTGTGTCACACAGTGGCCCACCAATTGTCCATGGGATCTTGAGCAGAAAGAGAAGGCAAGACCCTCCCTTTCCCTGGACCCCCAACAAGTGGTACTCAAGGAAATCCTGCCTGCCTCAACCAACATAGATATTAACATAACGTAGTAACAGAAAGGATAATAAGACAGTAGGACAGGGACATTAGGCACAAAAGTGCACTTATGCACACCCCTTATAGAGCTCTTAGAAAAGGGGAGAGGTCAATTGCTGATAATGTAAGGTTGAAGATTTTGGGGTTGGGGGAAGCAACAAGAGTGAGTTCCAGGCAGTGACCACTCTATTGCTGAAATCGTATTTTCTGCAGTATTTTCTGTATCTATTACGTGCTCTCGTGTTGTTGTTAAAGGTGAAATAGTCACTGACAGGGGGTACATTATGATGTATGATTTTATGAACAACAGTTAAATCAGTTCGGAGACAATAGGCTGATTCTGTAAACCACTTAGAGAGGGCTGTGAAAGCACTAGGAATGCTATTGCTAATTCACTAATCATAGAACCGAATCCTAGGACTGGAAGGAACCTCAGAGGTCTTCTAGTCCACCTCCCTCCTCACGGCAGGAAACCTTTATACCATCCTTGTCCAGGTCTCCAGTCTCGACCCAGTCAAGCAGACCGGTCCATAGGGTGCCCCCAAATAACAAAACACACACACATCCCGCGCGGAACTTCCTTCCGCAATCCAGAACCAGACAGGATCTCAGTCACCCTCGAAGCGCCTGGTGGCAAAAGCGAAGCGCGCGCTGCTGCTATCGCCGCCACGTGCGAGCTTCCCACGTGGCGGGAGAGCGCGCGCCTGGCCCGGGCCAAATTGCCGACAGCTGTTGCGACCCTCTCCGGCCTCCTCTTCCTCCTCCCACCCCGCGCTCTCGCCTTAAAAGGGCCGGGCCGGGCCACACCTTCCTCCCCGACAGCGCTCTCGCCCCGACCCTTTTGCGCGCTGCTCTCCCCGGTTCCCTTTTGCCCTCTTGGAGGAATCCCCGCTTGCCTCCCCCGACGCCTTCCCCCCCCCTGGGGTTTGTAGGCTCCCCCTCACCTGTCTGCTTGCTTCTCCCCTTGCCTTGGCCATGCAGAAAGGCTGGAAGAAGTACTTTGGCCAGAAGTCCCTCAGCGAGGTGACCATGGATGAGTACCTGGTCAGCCAAGGTCTCTACCGCAAACTCACGGCCAAAGACGCCACTTGCCTCTTCCGGGCCATTTCTGAGCAGGTAAAAGCCTGGGCTGGCTTTGGGGGGGACGGTACCCCTCGGTTCTTGGTCCCAAGTGAAGCTGTGCTCCGGCTTTTTTGGGTGGGTGGGGGACTGGGAAGGTGAAAACCGCGACTCACTGAACCGTCGGTAGGCGAAAGACGCGCCAGCCGAGGCCGAGCTCCCTTCTTCTCGTTATTTTGGGGGCTTTGGGGGGGGGGTCCTCTACCCAACCCTAACAAGTCAGAGCCTCTTTTTCACCGACGACCCTCTTTTTAAGTGAAAGCCTTCGAGTTTTCTTTCTGCTTTTGGAAAAGTTGTGGAATGCGCTTTCCCCAAGGGAGTGGGATTATCCCGGGACAAATTATACAGTCAGTGAAGTGACCCAGATAGAAGTATGCCCTAAACTTTGCAGAGGTCTTCAAACTTAGCAACTTTAAGACTTGTGGACTTCAATTCTCAGAATTCCCCAGACAGCTATGCTGGCTGGAGAATTTGGGGAATTGAAGTCCACAAGTCTTAAAGTTGCCAAGTTTGAAGACCCCTGCCATAAAGATATGACTTTAACACAACCAGGGGAAATGTTTGTTAAAAACATGCCTACCTTATAAGCAACTTTTAAACCAGTTTGGTTCCTTACAATGGGTTAAACTTCAAACTTGGGTTGGGGTTGACTTCCTGTCTTTTGGGAAGTCATGTACTTTCCTTTGCAGTGCTAGTTTACTGAGACATTGTGGCTTACCTGTCTTGCCTTGGTTAAAATGGGGTTTAGCAGGGTGAACTCAGTTCCCATGTTCCAAGTTGATTGCATAAAGGCAGCCCATGAAATTTCCAGATAAACTTTACTTCCCTTGTAGCTCAACAACAGACCAGTTTTTTATTCATGCTCTGTAGTTAAGGCTGGTTAGTATTTGGATGGGAGCCAGCAGGAGATAGCACAGCTGCTGTAGACTTTTCTGGAAACGTAGAACACAAGCAACCTAAAAGTTGCAGTGAAAAACCTCTTCTATATGATTGCCCTGTACCTTATTCACCAGGAGCAGAGAACTTGGCTTGAGGGTATTTTTCATGGTTTGTTTGTTTTTTTAAAGAAAATAGAACCTCGAGTTTTCTGGAAGTGTTTATATGCAGAGTAAGAGGATGGGAAGTCTCTCTTCCTATCACTATGCCCAAGTAATAAAATATTGGATAGTTTATGTAACTCAGCCTTTCTAAATGGAGACATCTCTAGGTATCTAAATCTCAGCTCTTGAAAGTTTCAGCAAGTGGCCATGCCAGCTGGGGAATTCTGGGAAATGAGAACACACACACACAAACAAACAAACAAACAAATAAAACAAAAAGAGCATCAAGAAATGGTGAAGTTTCTTGACCTGGCAGCCAATTTGATTTGTTGGGCCTAAAACTTCCAAGTTAAGAAAGACCAGTGCCCAACGTAGTACATTTTGCACTTGTGTTATTTTGCTGTAGTTGGGCAAATGATAAAGTTAATCAGCAAAGGCTGGCAGAGTTTGTAATTACTTTGTTATTTGGGGTTTTATTTTTATTTCCAATCTAAGCTATGGGTAAGTATGGTGCACTTGTTGGGGTTTTGCCTGGACTGCAAGGTAATGTAACATTTATAAACAAACTTTAAATACAGTGGAACCCCGACATAAGAGCTGCTCTACTTAAGAGCAACTCGAGATAAGAGCTGGGAGGGGAGAGATATTTTTGTTCTACTTACAAGCCCAAATTCGAGATACAAGCGCCAAGGAGCTGTCTCCTGAAGCCAAACGCTAACTTCCGCGTTCGGCTTCAGGAGACAGCTGCGAAGCGGCGCGCGTGTTTTAAAAGGTTGCAGCCGGCCTGGGGGGCTCGGGGGGGTGCTTGCAGCTTTCTTTCTTGCTCTTTTTCTTTCTCTCTTTTACCTTCCCTTCCTCTATTTCTTCTTTTCTTTCTCCTTCCCACCTTCTTCCCTCCCTCCCTCCCTCCCTTCACTCATTCCTCTCTTACTCTCCCCTTTCATAAGTTTCCTTGCTTCCTTCCTCTGTTCCTGTCCCTTCCCCCTTTCTTTCTTTCTTTCTTTCTTTCTTGCTTTCTTTCTTGCTCTTTTTCTTTCTCTCTTTTACCTTCCCTTCCTCTATTTCTTCTTTTCTTTCTCCTTCCCACCTTCTTCCCTCCCTCCCTCCCTTCACTCATTCCTCTCTTACTCTCCCCTTTCATAAGTTTCCTTGCTTCCTTCCTCTGTTCCTGTCCCTTCCCTCTTTCCTTCCTTCCTTCCCACCCTCCGTCCATTCATTCACCCATTCCTCTCTTGATCGCTTAAAGCCGGTCTCTGGTGCAAAAAGGGTTGGGGACCTCTGTCCTACAGGATTGGGTGGCAGGGAAGTTGAACATGTGTAAATTTAAAAGTTTAAGAAAGTTTACAAGTTAAGTGAAAGAAACTTCATTATTCATTTATATGTACATGTACATTTCTTCATTAAAAACATGTCTTTCTGCATAATTTAGACTAACTTTGTGAGTTTTTTGAGGCTGGAACCAATTAAAATTATTTACATTAATTCCTATGGGGAAAAGTCGTTCGAGATAAGAGCTGCTCGACTTAAGAGTCCAGGTCCGGAACGAATTAAACTCGTATCTCGAGGTACCACTGTACTTCAAAAGCTGAGTAGCTAAGGGTTTCCAGCCTCTTTTCAATCTGAGTTCCATATTTTTAGGAGTATAAGACTCAACTTTTTCTCCCCTAAAAGAGGGTGGAAATGTCTTATATACCGAATACAGCAATTTTGGCTGTCCCGAAGCCCTGCCATTTTTTGACAGAGAGTCTGGGAAGCCTGCAGAGAGTTCTTGGGGACTGGGGGAAAGCAAAAATGCCTCCATTTTTGTGAAAAAAATAGGCAAAAAGGGCTCATTTTTAACAAAAATTGGGACGTTTTTGCCATCCCCCAGCAGATCTCTGCAAGCTACTCAGACCCCTTTCCCGCCCCGTTTTTGGAGAAAATGGGTGAAAACTGCCCATCTTTTGCAAAAATTGGGCTGTTTTTGCCTTCTAATTGCCACATCTAGCATGACTGGAGGAGGAATTCTGGGAGTTGAAGTCCACTTGTCTTAAAGCTGTCAAGTTTGAAAATCTCTGGGTTAGGGGTGCCAAGGGTCTTCAAACTTGGCAGGTTTAAGAATTGTGAACTTCAACTACCATTCCTGAGCTAGCATGACTGGAGGAGGAATTCTGGGAGTTGAAGTCCACAAGTCTTAAAGCTGTCAAGTTTGAAGTTTGTTAGAAGTGTACATGGTTGTAAAAAGTATTCTGCTAGACTGGTATTTTATTAAATAATATATTACTACACCATTTGGTTTAGAATACTTTCCCCCTTGTTTTCCACTTCTAAACTCTAGGTGTGTCTTATACTTATGCTCTGAAAAATACGGTACTTCGAGATGCAACTCCGGAATAATTATGAATGCTCTAATGCAGTGTTTTGCAACTTAGCCATTTTAAGAAGTAGGGTTTCAACTCTCAGAAATGTCTAATGCCGACTGGGGTATTCTGGGAGTTGAAGACCACACCTCTTAATATGGATAAGATTGGCTAAGGTAATATGTAAGCCATTTATCAATCACTATGGAGTGTACATAATGCTTGCCCCCTTATCTAACTAGTTTGAAATAACAATTTTGGCTCGAAATGACCCAGAGACCATTTGTTGAACTATTTCAGGAGCTCACCAAAGAAAAATTAAGGCTAAACTTTGTAAGTTTGTATGTTTTCTGATCCTTGAATTTAATATCAAGTCAAAGGATCCTGCTTATTGCTTCTTTATTTTTGCTTCTATTTGCAGGCTCTTAAGACAAGGAAGCCCATTGACCACATTCCAAAGTTTCTTAATTTGAGCAATTTCCATAACATTATTTTAAACTTTGAATATTTTAGCAAGCATGAATAAACTTCAGAACAGATATGTAATTTGCACATAGGTCTGTTCCATTTTATGAAACTAGTTGGTTCATACTGCCCTAAATTTTAATTGATATATCAACATTTTTAGGTGTATGCTTGTCAGATTCATCACATGGCAGTCAGAAACGCTTGTGTTTCCTTCATGAAGAAAAACCAGATAAATTTTGAGTCTGTGAGTATATCTGTTTTTGAAGTATGTTTTAAAATATGCATATGTAAACCTCTCCAACCATATACAGTGGTACCTCTACCTACAAATGCCTCTACTTACGAACTTTTCTAGATATGAACTGGGTGTTCAAGATTTTTTGCCTCTTCTCAAGAACCATTTTGCACTTACAAACCTCAATGGGGCCTCTCTAGAAATCTCCTGGGAGGAAATGGGGCCAGAAAAGGCAGGGAGAAGCCTCCGTGGGGCCTCTCTAGGAATCTCCTGGGAGGAAACGGGGCCGGAAAACATAGGGAGAAGCCTCTGTGGGGCCTCTCTAGGAATCTCCTGGGAGGAAACGAGGCCGGAAAAGACAGGGAGAAGCCTCCGTGGGGCCTCTCTAGGAATCTCCTGGGAGAAGCAGGGCCGCCACCCTCCCTGTGGTTTCCCCAATCTCACGCATTATTTGCTTTTACATTGATTCCTATGGGAAAAATTTCTTCTTCTTACAAATCTTTCTACTTAAGAACCTGGTCACGGAACGAATTAGGTTCATAAGTAGAGGTATCACTGTATACTTAATTTATACATGTTTGATTTTGAAATTGATTTAATTGGGAAATTGAATCCTAATTTTTATTATATAGTAATTTTATAGTCATTTTCTTAACTGCTCAGAGTTGCGTGTCGGGCAGTATTGAAGTTTAATTAAAAAAAAATTATGCCAAATAATTTCAGTATGTAGGATCCCTGCTGCTTTTGGAGCTTGGTGGTTTTCTTACTGACTTTTCACTACCAAATTAGTTGACATCAGGGGCGGATTGCCGTTACTGCCGCTACAGGTGTGGTGCGCATGCAGCCTTGATTGTCTTGCATGCACATGCGTGCACCCCCAGTGTGTTTTTGCTTCTGTGCATGTACAGAAAGCAAAAATGCGCTAAAATCTTGTGAGGGGATGCGTGTGTGAGAGATTTCAGAAATTTCTTATGCTTCCGCGCATGCATGGGAGCAAAGAAATCGCTGAAATCGCGTGTGCATGTGTCCCCTCACAAGATTTTGCTTCTGCTCATGTGCACAAAGCAAAAAATACAAAAAAATGAAAAAAAAAGATGGTGGCGCCCATAGGACTGCCACTGGAGCGGTCACGTGCAAATTGCGCAATCTAGCTGCCGCTACTGGTATGCAGTCGGCTATTGCACTGATAGCAACCCACTACTGGCTAACCTCAGTACTGGAGGGGTTTGGGTTTGTGTTTCAGTATGACACACACTTTTAAATCCTTTTGCAGATATCTGTATAGGCACATACATACTTTATTCAGGGTGTCCAGCTAACCTAGAAAACAGGGAAATCGGAATCATCAGGAAAATTGGAAGTTCAGGAATGATCAGGGAATTCGTGGGAAAAACGGAATAAATCAGGGGGAAAAACAAACTGTATTAAAATGTTTAAAAGTGAGGGAAAAATCATGTAAAAATAAAACAGATTGCGCTGCCTGGCAGAGTCAAGCAAAAATGAGCATAACTGTGGCAACAACTTGCTTCCTCAGCTATCAATATTTCTCTACGGCTTAGCCGTTTGGTCTGATGTCATCTACGACTGTGCCTTAACTACATTGCAGGTTACAGGGAAATGTAAGGGAAATATCAAGGAATTTCAAAATGCTTTCCTCCTGGACACCCTATTTATTGTGTCAGATCTCCAAATCAAGACACTTTGATTTAATGAGTTGTGTCAGTCTTTGGTCGCAAAAATCAGTAGCATCTTTCCAAATGTTATTAAAAGACACAGGTTTTTGTGAGCTACAGTTTCCTTTATCAGCTGCATAAAATACTTAGCCACTGTCTATTTGATGGAAGGAATTGTAACTTGCAAAAACTTATGTTACCTGGAAAAAGTCTTAGTAGGCGCCTGATATTTTCCACCATCAATCAGTTCAGTTCTCCCACTTTATTTAGTACTTTCTTTCATGTTGCAACATCTGATAATGTGTTTACTATGATGTTTCAACGTGTAATCATACCTAGATTCACAAGGCACAGTTTTCGTCAGTTGTGTGCTGTAACCATGTATAAGTGTGAGTCAGTGGTGGCTTTGGAGTGCAGTGCCTTGACTTTTTAGGATGCTGGGCAGGAGATTAATGACCTAAGCATAGCCCATAAAATCATCTGCTACAATGTCTTTCCTGTCAATGACTACTTCAGCTTCAACCACAGCAACACACAAGCACACAACAGATACAAACTTAAAGTAAACCGCTCCAAACCCGACTGCAGGAAATACGACTTTAATAGCTGAGTAGTTGATGCATGGCACTCACTATCTGATTCTGTAGTATCATCACATAACCCCCAAAACTTTACCCTTAGACGATGCACTGTTGACCTTTCCTGATTCCTAAGAGATTAGTAAGGGGCATGCATAAGTGCACCAATGTGCCTTCCGTCTCCTGTCCTAATGTTTCTCTCTTACTAGTATCATGTATTTAAACATTGTAATCTTACTACCAATACATTCTTGACAAAACAAAATAAAAATAAAAATAAAAAATTAGGAAGCCCACGTTCGAGACCCAAGAGCTGCCGTGGGGCAGAGTTGAGCTCTTGTCTTTCACCCCAGCTCCTGCTGGAGACATGAAAGGAAATCTCCAACTGAGTGTCCCCAAGGCGGCAGAGATGCCACCAGTTAATCCTTTCAACCAGGGAGTTCTTCAGAACTTCTAACATGAGTGCAAAGCTGTGGCTTTCACAGATTGGTATTCTAAACATGAGTTAATTTTACTCAGAATTTGGGATGTTGGGTAAAAGCCAAATCACTAATTACATTCCCTTTCTCTCTCTTAAGTATGTAGAAGGCTCATTTGAAAAATACTTGCAACGACTTGGAAATCCCAAGGTAAGAAAGATACAGAAAATATGCTCTAGTTTAATGGAACAGTTGAACAGAAGCCCCTGAAAGTTTAAAGCAGTGTAAAATATTCATTCATTCATTCATTCATTCATTCATTCATTCAACTTATCTGCTCTCTTCTCCAAAGACTCAGGGCGGCTCACAACATATAAAAGCAATACCAAAAACAATTCTAAAGCCCAATTATAAAACTTATCTAAAAAACCCAAGTCATAAAACCATATAACTACACTCATTCACGTCACAGTCATGCTAACGGCCAGAGCAGAGTGTTAGAGCTCAACAGTCCCAGGCCTGCTGACAAAGGTGAGCTTTTAAAGCCTTCCGGAAGGCCAGGAGAGTGGGGGCAGTCAAATCTCCAGGGGGAGTTGGTTCCAGAGGGTCGGAGCTGCCACAGAGAAGGCCCTTCCCTTAGGGCCTGCCAGACGACAATGCTTGGCTGACGGGACCTGGAGAAGGCCGACTCTGTGGGCTCTGACCTTTCATGGGGATTCATGAGGCTGGAAATGGTCCCGTAAGTAACCTGGTCTTAAGCCATGTAAGGCTTTATAGGTAACGACCAACACTTTGAATTGTGTTCACAGAACAGTCAGTAGCCAATGCAGCTTGCGGAGTGATGTAGACATATGAGCAAACCTTGGTAAGCCCATGACAGCTCTCACAGCTGAATTTTGGACTAGCTGCAGTTTCTGAATGTTCTTCAAAGTTAGCCCCATGTAGAGAGCATTACAGCAATAATTCCTCGAGGTGATGAGAGCATGAGTGATTGTGAGGAGAGAGTCCCTGTCCAAATAGGTACGCAACTGGTACACCAGGTGAACCTGTGCAAACATCCCCCTTGCCACAGCTGAGAGGTGGTATTCTAAGCTCAGTTGTAGGTCAAGGAGGATGCCCAAGTTGCAGACCCTCTCTGAAGGGGTCAAAAGCTCCCCTCCAGACAGATGGGGTTGTCCTTGGGAGCAAAAGCCACAGCCACTCCGTCTTGTTGGGGTTGAGCCTGAACCTGTTGACACCCATCCAGACCCTAACAGCCGCCAAACACCAGCACATCACCTCCACTAATTCACTGAATTGACACGGGGTAGAGATGTACAGCTGAGTATCATCAGCATACTGATGACACCCTGTGTCATCGATGATCTCACCCAGTGGTTTCATGTAGATATTAAATGGCAGGGGGGAGAGGACCAACTCCTGAGGAATCCCACAAAGGAGGGACCTAGGAGTCAACTTCTGCTCCCCTGCCAACACCACTGCAGCACAGTGCCTCCCACTCCCAAATCCTCCAGTTGGCGCAGAAGGATACCATGGTTGATGGTATTGAAAGCCACTGAGAGGACAAGAAGCACCAGGATAGAGGAATCATCTGGGCCTGCCAGAAATCATCCATCAGTGAGACCAAAGCAGCTTCGGTGCTGTAGCCAGGCTGAAACCAGAGCGCTGAAGGACCAGATAACCAGCTTCATCCAAGGACCATTGGAGCCAGTTGTGTGAAGATTGGTTGTAGGTCACTGTTTTCAGCACTGGTGTAATTTTGAATGGTCACTAAATAAATGATCATAAGAAGTTGAGGACTATCTGCAATACAATCAATGTTGGATAGCCTAATTCAGGGGTGTCCAAGCTTGACAAAGACTTCAACTGCCAGAATTCTTCAGCTAGCATGGCTGGTTTGGAAATTCTAGGAATTGAATTGCGTAAGTCTTAAAAGGTTTTAGGTCTAATTTGATTCAATCATGTAGCTGTTTGATTTGGACTCACTGCTATGTTTGAATTTTCAAGGAGACATCTCTGTGGCATGTGTTATGGCAATCTAATATGAACATTAATGCTTGTGTCATTAACTAGATTGAGCAGTAGATGAGGGAGTCACTCCAAAATTGCTATATTGCAAAGTAGTCACTTCATTTCCCTTCTGTTAAACAGGAAAGTGCTGGACAACTTGAGATTAGTGCCTTCTCACTGATCTATAAGTAAGTACTATATTACATTTTGAAATGTGAGAACATGATCTCTTCATATTATTTAAATACTGTACATCCTTCAACCTAATAGAAACACAAGTAATCTTAGGAAGTATTCATCATTTGTTCCTTCAGAAACATTAAAGAGTTTCCACCACTTGCAGCTCTTAGCAGTTATAAAAATGATCTGAATCCATGTTGGAATAGGACATAAATCTGTTTGGCAATTACTAAACTGTTGGCTTTAACAAGAATTTATTGGGTCTGTCTTAAAAGCAGCATAACTCCATTTCCCTGGATCCGTTTGTGATTTACATGATGCCTTTTAAATAAGCTTTTTCAAGACAGGTTACAGTTAAACGTCATAAAACCCATTATCCAAAATTATAAATTAAAAGCTAAATAATTGAAGCAGCTTCTAAGGCTTTTGTAGGCATTTAGCTATCAAATTAAAACTGCGGAGACATTTTATCACAGCAGGAATTGAAGACCAAATGAAAAAATACTGAGTTGATAGAAAGTGTAGTAGAACAGTTTCATATATGAAAACAGTTAATCAGTGGAACAGCTTCTCTTTGGAAGTTGTAGATGCTTCATTATTGGAGGTTTGCAAGAAAAGATTTCACAGTCATTTGTCGGGAATGGTAGAGGGTTGTTGTGGTGAACCTATGGCATGCGTGCCATAGCTGGTACACGGAGCCATATCACAGGACATGCAAGGCGTTACCCTCTGTCAGCTTCAGCGTACATTCATGTGCTAACCAACTGATTTGCAGCCTTGGGGAAAGCCATTTTGCTCTTTGGAGGCTTCAGAGAAGCTTATCTGAAGCCCCAGAGTGCAAAAAAGCACCCAATGGGCAAACCAGAAGTTCGGAAAAACGGCTTCCTGAACTCCTAGAGCAGTGATGGCGAAACTATGGCATGGGTGCCACAGGTGGCACGTGGAGTCATATCTGCTGGCACGTGAGCCGCTGACCTAGCTCAGCTCCAGTGTGCATGTGTGTGCCAGCCAGCTGATTTTTGGCTTGCATAGAGGCTTTGCAAGATCGTTTTGGCTTCCAGAGAGCCTCCGGGGGGATGGGGGAGGGTGTTTTTACCCTCCTTGGCTCCAGGAAAGCCATTGGAGCCTGGGGAGGGCAAAACACAAGCTTATTGGGCCCACTAGAAATTGGGAAAGATGGCATTTCTGGCCTCCAGAGGGACTCTGGGAGGCAGGGGAAGCTGTTTTCACCCTCTCCAGGCATTGAATTATGGGTATGGGCACTTGTGCATGCATGATAGCACATGTGCAAGCTCTTTCGGCATCCGAGGAAAAAAAGGTTCACCATCACTGCCCTAGAGTGTGAAAAACAGCACAACAGGCAAACCAGAAAATGGATTTTTGGTTTGCCTGTTGTTGTTTCTCACATCCCAGGACTTCAGGATGCTTCCCTGAAGACGCCGGAGTGTGAAAAACAGCACAATGGGCAAACCAAAAGTCTATTTTTCGAACTTCCAGTTTGCCCACTTGGCCATTTTTTCACTGTTCCAGGCTTCAGTAAGGCCTGTCCGCATGTGTGAGGATGGGAGGCTTGTGCGCAAGCTCAGGCAGTATGGTGTGTGCGTGCATGTGTGTGTGTGGGAGGAAATGGATGTGGGCAAATGCGCACATGCACACATGCTAACACGCATCTTCTTTTGGCATGCAAACCAAAACAGGTTCGCCATCACTGGTATACAGTCTCCTGTTTGAGCAGGGGTTGGACTAGATGACCTCCAAAGTCCCTTCCAGAGAGGGGTGGGATGTGGCTGGACTGGAGGGAACGCAGTGGGGTAGTGAAAATGGAGCTCCACCCCAGAGCATACAATTTGCACTGAAAGATGTTGAGCCACGCCCACAGTATGTTAGTAAACATTTTGGTAGCCCTTCACTACTTCCAGCCCTATGATTCTATGAATCTTAAGGTGAATAAGATCAGCTAGCTTTTGTCTGTGATGCTGTGGAAGCACTGGGATGGTATCAAGTCTCCAGCCTTGAGCAGGAGGTTGGATTACAAGAGTCCTCCAAGGTCCCTTCATTCCTTTTTCTATGTTCAATATACAGTGTTCCCTTGACTTTCGCGGGGGATACGTCCCAAGACCACTGTGAAAGTCAAATTTCCATGAAGTAGAGATACTCCCTTCCTTTCTTCCTTCCTCCCCCTGCCTCCTCCATTCCTGGTTTTACTTACCCCCAGAACCCGCAGGGGCAACGGGGCGGCAAGCTGGGGGCTATGCTGCGCTCACTGGAGCGGTGGCAGGCGACAGTAAGGCTCGGCTTCAATTGGAGCGTACCAACGCTCTGAGAATTAAAGGGGAGGGATCGGGAGGTTGGGGCGGAAGCAGAGCTTTTATTTAAAGAAGCAGGATGGCTGGGGTGGGGGGGAGGAGGATGAGAGTACAGTATTGTACATCGTGCAGCCATGGGAAACCCCGTGTTGTTCAAAAAAACCTGGAGTATTTTTTCAATAATATTTTTTTTTAAACCGTGGTATAGACTTTTCGCGAATGTCAGACCCACGAAAGTCAAGGGAATGCTGTACATTTATCCTTCCATGATGGCTTTGCTACAAAAAATAAATTCCAACTGCTTTGACTTCTGATGGATTTTTTAAAAAGCACAGTGCTTCTTGTAACTTGCACGGAGTGTTCAGGTTTTAGCAGAAAAGTTACCAGAAGCAGCACTGCCAGCTGTGTCAGTGGACAAGTAGAGAGTGGGAATCCAGGGTCTGTTTTGTGTGCAGTTCTGTTTGGAGGTTGCACAAACCTAACTCACTGAAATAACAATGTAGGAGAGTGTCTTGTTTCATGACCCACCACACGCCAATCATTTTGCTTGGTCAGTTGCCTGGAGCCCTGGACTAATAATTTACCAATGTATTTGAAATTATCTTTGCTCTGAACTGAAGAAGCTTCTTGGATGAGAAGCAGAACATCTTCAAAGAAAAACAAACTCCAGTTGCCTCTTGAAAAAAACACCATTATTTTTCCCCCTGTCTTTTTGCAATTATCTAGTCGAGACTTCATTCTTTATCGACACCCTGGAAAACCTGCTTCTTATGCTACTGACAACGGCTTTGAGGATAAGGTAAGCAAGCTTGACATTTGAGAGAAAAACTGAAAGTACCACTCTATGCATTAGGTGACGTGCAAATCTGTTGTTTTTAGCTAACAATCACTACAGCCATTGGGAGAATATAAAACTTTTTTGTTAATTTCCAATTCCTGAAATTATTATTTTTATTTATTAAATTTATATGCCGCCACTCTCCGAAGACTCAGGTTGGCTTACAACATATAAAAATAGTATACATCGAGATATAATAATTAGGTTAAAATTAAGAATTACATTTAAAAAGAAATTAAAAGGCCTATGAACATGCACACATACTCATTCAAACAAACCTACTATACATTCATTGGCCAGGAAGTAGAATTTAATGATCCCAGGCTTGGCGGCATAGTTGATGAGAACACAGATTGGCCAAGCAGCATTTTCAATGAGGTTTTTTTTTTTAATTTTAGTCCAACACTTTCACTGCAGTTTTTTTACCCATATAAAAATGCATAAGAACTTGATGAATGAATTGGTTAACTGTTATTAATATAATAGTAGCTACAAAAAATTTGCAGCCAGTGTTTTTTTAATTTAATTTTTCTGATCTAGAACCACCAGAAGAAAACTTAATTTTTCCACAAACCATGTTCTATGACACATTCAGTACTGTAGCTTACATGGCTACATATTTAGTCTAAAGAAATGTGCACAGTTTCTATAAAAAGATCTGATTTTAAAAGCATTGGGTCTCATTTAATTAAAACAAAACCTGAAGGATGATACATATTTTGATGACTTGTGTTGTTGGCAACTGAGTTGATAAAATGCTGTGCTTTCTACTCATTGCCCTTGTTCCAGTTTAAATTTTCCAGATACATTCTTGACAAGTTGTATACCCTTTAAAAGAAAGTGCTAATTAGCACAGGATTAAGCTGAGCTGCCAGATACTTCTGGCAGATTTGTCTAGACCCGTTGATGTACTTAGCCAGTGATAAAATATTGTGTGTGTGTTTGTGCATGTATAAGCAGGGTCCCTTTTCATGAAACCTTGTTCATCACTATTAACACCTCTTAATGAAAGATTTTGCTGATGGATTTCTCTGAAGATTTATCAGTTCATTCAAAGTATGCAGGACTTAGTCACATATTTTCTGAATGTTTCAGGGCCATGAATGTTGCCAATTAGAATTTTATTTCAAAATAGTTAACTGTAGAAATTTAATTGTCAATACAGTGGTGCCTCCACTTAAGAACGCTTCTACTTAAGAACATTTCTAGATAAGAACCGGGTGTTCAAGATTTTTTTTGCTTCTACTTAAGAACCATTTTCTACTTAAGAACTCAAGCCTGGAAAACTTTTCCAGGAAATTTGAGAGCGGTACGAAGGTCCGGCCAGTTTCCTGCCATTCCCCCTTTAATCCCGGCCATCTCAAGCTGCCAGAAGAGCCTTTCAGTGGCACTTAAGGAGGCTTTGGCAGCCCAGAGCGAACAGAGTGTTTTCCTTTCTCTGGGCACTTGGAAAGGGAATAAACCAGTTCGCTGTGGTGACTCCCTCGCGCTGCCTCCCATACAGCCGAACCAAGGAGTCACCACAATGAAGGAAATTGGAGCTGTGAGTTCCGCCACCTGTTTACTGGATCTATGTCCCTCTTGGCTGGTTTCGGCCAGTCGAGAGGTGACACAGAGCTGGGTCCAGGAGATTGTCAATGCCTCCTTGGGGAAGGCATCCTTTCCGGCCCTTTATAAGGAAGCACTCGTGCGCCCCCTCCTCAAGAAGCCTTCCCTGGACCCAGCCGTGTTTAATAATTACCGTCCAGTCTCCAACCTTCCTTTTATGGGGAAGGTTGTTGAGAAGGTGGTGGCACTTCAACTCCAGTGGTCCTTGGAAGAAGCCAATTATCTAGGTCCTCAACAGTCTGGATTCAGACCCGGCTACAGCACGGAAACTACTTTGGTCGCGTTGATGGATGATCTCTGGCGAGCCCGGGACAGGGGTTTATCCTCTGTCCTGGTGCTCCTTGACCTCTCAGGGGCTTTCGATACCATCGACCATGATATCCTTCTGCACCGGCTGGAGGGGCTGGGAGTGGGAGGCACTGTTCTCCAGTGGTTCTCCTCCTACCTCTCCGGTCGGTCACAGTCAGTGTTAGTGGGGGGTCAGAAGTCGACCTCGAAGTCTCTCCCTTGTGGTGTGCCTCAGGGGTCGGTCCTCTCCCCCCTGCTATTTAATATCTACATGAAACCGCTGGGAGAGATCATCCAAGGGCATGGGGTGAGGTATCATCAATACGCCAATGATACCCAGTTATACATCTCCACCCCATGTCCAGTCAACGAAGCAGTGGAAGTGATGTGCCGGTGCCTGGAGGCTGTTGGGGCCTGGATGGGTGTCAACAAACTCAAACTCAATCCAGACAAGACGGAGTGGCTGTGGGTCTTGCCTCCCAAGGACAATTCTATCTGTCCATCCATTACCCTGGGGGGGAATTATTGACCCCCTCAGAGAGGGTCCGCAACTTGGGCATCCTCCTCGATCCATAGCTCACATTAGAGAAACATCTTTCAGGTGTGGCGAGGGGGGCGTTTGCCCAAGTTCGCTTGGTGCGCCAGTTGCGGCCCTATTTGGACCGGGAGTCATTGCTCACAGTCACTCATGCCCTCATCATCTCGAGGCTCGACTATTGTAATGCTCTCTACATGGGGCTACCTTTGAAAAGTGTTCGGAAACTTCAGATCGTGCAGAATGCAGCTGCGAGAGCAATTATGGGCTTCTCTAAGTATGCCCATATTACTCCAACACTCCGCAGTCTGCATTGGTTGCCGATCAGTTTCCGGTCACAATTCAAAGTGTTGGTTATGACCTATAAAGCCCTTCATGGCATCGGACCAGAATACCTTCGGGACCGCCTCCTGCCGCACGAATCCCAGCGACCGGTTCGGTCCCACAGAGTTGGCCTTCTTCGGGTCCCGTCGACTAAACAGTGTCGTCTGGCGGGACCCAAGGGAAGAGTCTTCTCTGTGGCGGCTCCGACCCTCTGGAACCAGCTCCCCCCTGAGATTAGGATTGCCCCCACCCTCCTTGCCTTTCTCAAACTCCTTAAAACCCACCTCTGCCGTCAGGCATGGGGGAACTGAAACATCTCCCCCTTGCCCATGTTGTTTTGGTGTTTGATCGATTGTGTGCTTGTTTTTTATATATTCTGGGGTTGTTTTTATGAATCTTTAGCTTAAAATTGTAATTAGATTGGTGGGTATTGGATTTGTCACTATGTACTGTTTTGCCATTGTTGTGAGCCGCCCCGAGTCTGTGGAGAGGGGCGGCATATAAATCCAATAAATCTAATCTAATCTAATCTAATCTAAAGGCTCCGGCTACAAAGCAAATGAGCAAGAGGAGAGAGGAGACTTCACCATGGGAAGGAAGAGGAAGCAGGTAGCAGCAGCAGCAGCAGCTGCTTTTCGGTCAAAAGAGTAGGAGATTCCCCCCTCTCACCTGTCTGGGTTTCTCTCTCTGGCGCAGTGTATGGGAGGCAGCCTCACGATGAGTGTATGGGAGGTGCATGCTCTTCCTCACCGCCTCAGAGTCCCTCTTTTTTAAAAAAAGCCTTAAAATTTTGAAATTTTTTGATTCCCCTCCCCTCACCTTCTTCCTTCGGCAGTGACTGTCCTCCTCCTCTTCCTCCTCCTCCTCCTCCCACCCAATTCCAAGCTTTTATTTCTTTCCTAATGGGTTTGCACGCATTATTTGCTTTTACATTGATTCCTATGGGAAAAATTGCTTCTACTTAAGAAAGTTTCTACTTAAGAACCTGGTCACAGAACAAATTAAGTTCTTAAGTAGAGGTACCACTGTATTATGATGCTAATCTTTAGGCCTGGACACATTCTGATGTCAGTCTATTAACTTTATGCATTGTACTGCCTACTGGCATCTGTATAAAAGCTTTATATCATGGTCCTCAAACTACAGCCCGTGGGCTGCATGTGGCCTGCCAAAGCCATTAATCTGGGCTGGTCAGGACAATGAGGCTGCCCCACCCACATCGTCTGTCCACCCTTCTGCCGAGCACAGGACCTAGCTTCATAAGGCTGGGTCTGAAAGGCAAGGCCAACAATTTTGGGCTGCAAAATGTTGCTGCAAGTGGGAGAGGTGAAAAATAGGCTGCACAAATGCCCCAGGCAGCCAAAAAATGGGCAAAATGGGCCATTTTTACCTCCCCCAGCCCCAGGAGAGAGAGAGAGAGAGAGAAGAGAGATTTCTCAAGCTCTTTGGGGCTGGGAAGAATTGCTGCAAAATTGAGTTTCCTGAAGTGGGTCATTTAGACTCCTAAACAACTGAAAAAAATGATCTAGTAAAAAGAAAAGTCAACCAAAAGAGCAATATGCAAACAAAAGCAAGTAAAACACTCCCAAGAGCAAAACAAATTAAAGTTGAATTTGTGTGCATTGTTTAATGCAGTGTTTCCTAACCTTGGCAACTTGAAGATACAGTATTTGGACTTTAACTCCTAGAATTCCCCAGCCAGCGAATGCTGGCTGGGGAATTCTGGGAGTTGAAGTCCAGATATCTTCAAGTTGCCAAGGTTGGGAAACACTGGTTTAATGGACAAGTTGGCCACACCAACCTAGTCACATGACCACCTAGCCATGCCCACCCAGTCACATCTATCCATGCCCACCCAGTCACCACCTAGCCATGCCCACCCAGCCTATCCGGCCCCCCCAACACTCTGCGGCACTGTGAATTGTCCCCCTGTTTAAAAAGTTTGAAGACTCCTTTATATGAAGCATTTCACAGTTTCTCATTTATGCTAAAGTGTAAAGTATATGCCATCCCTTTAATTGTACAGTGATACCTTGTTTTACGACCTTAATTGGTTCCAGGACAAGGTTCGTAAGGTGAAAGGTTCGTAAGATGAAACAATGTTTCCCATAGGAATCAATGTAAAAGCAAATAATGCGTGCAAATCCTTCGGGAAAATCCCAAACTTTAGAAGGTAGGTGAACAGAGGGCAGGGAGGAGCAACAAAAGGGGGCGGGTGGAAGAAGCAAGGCTAGGCTAAAGGGTGAATGGGAAGGAAGAAAGGCAAGGGGGTGCCCCTCCCTTTTCTTTCTTCAAAAGACAGCCTTTCAGTGCCTCTGCAAGCACTCGGTTCTCCTAGCTTTGTTAATGCAAACTCTCAGTCTCCAAGCTGCCCCCTCCATTTTCTTTCTTCAAAAGACACTCTTTCAGTGCCTCTGCAAGCACTCCGTTCTCCTAGCTTTGTTAATGCAAACTCTCTGTCTCCAAGCTGCCCCTCCCTTTTCTTTCTTCAAAAAAGAAAAAAAAGAAACCCCTTCATCCCAGCAGCAGTGGCTTGTGTTCATAAGGTGAAAATAGTTTGGAAGAAGAGGCAAAAAAATCTTAAACACCGGGTTCGTATCTCGAAAAGTTCGTTAGAAGAGGCATTCGTAAGACGAGGTACCACTGTATTTGCATCTGTGATACAAGAATAGTATAGTAGAAACTGGATCCTATAGGCCAGTGATGGCGAACCTTTATTCCCTCAGGTGCCGAAAGAGCATGTGCGCATGCTATCAAACATGCGTGAGTGCCGACACCCATAATTCAATGCCTGGGAAGGGCAAAAACAAGTTCCCCCACCCCCCCAAGGCCCTCTTGAGGCTGGAAACAGCCCGTTTCCCAACTTCTGGTAGGCCCAGTAGGCTCGTGTTTTGCCCTCCCTTGGTTCCAAAGGCTTCCCTGGAGCTGGGGGAGGGTAAAAATGCCCTCCCCCATCCCCCTGGATGCTCTCTGAAAGCCAAAAACGCCCTCCCAGAGCCTCTACGCAAGCCAAAAATTAGCTGGCCAGCACACACATGCATGTTGGAGCTGAGCTAGGGCAATGGCTCACATGCCAGCAGATATGGCTCCCCCTGCCAAATGTGGCACCTATGCCATAGGTTCGCCATCACTGCTATAGGCTATTTTAATCTTGTTCTAAGGTGAATATTAAAAATACACTGTCCTTTTAATAGCATATCTTCATCATATCCAAATAACTAAAGTAGGGCATTTAGAAAGAATTAATAGATTAATGGTATCTTTATTCATTGGACAGCTCCTTCCTTGTGATATATAACTGGATGTGTTCACAAATATACAAATCAATTTATGACATCAACAGCATTTGCAAAATGTGCTTCATAAAATAATATCACTATCATACATTATGCTTTTTTATGCATAGACGTAATTTTAAAAACACCCTTTTTATTTGAACATAAATCATTCTGGCATTTAATCTACGAATGACATTTAACTTCTGTCAATGGCAGAAGCATGCTCACTGTGCTTCTGTATGGGGAGAAAAACAACACATGTTTTAATATTCCCAGAATTATTTTTACAGTAAGACTTTTGCCTTTCAGATTCTACTCTGCTGTTCTGGTAATGGTCATTATGATTCTGTATATACTAAACAGTTTCAAGCCAACGCTGCAATCTGCCAGGGTAAATAAAACATTGCCTTTTCTATCCTACTACTCTGTTTTAAGTAGCATAATAATAAATCTATTACTTGTGAGATGTTTGTTAAGAATATCCTGGAAATGTCCTATTTTTAAAAGCATATTGTAGTTATCTGCTATTTAGCTGTGTCTGTACCTTGTTCATTCTATGGAATAGCACACTCCATCCTTCTATCTTGCAGCTCTTCCTTCAGATCTGCTTTGGTTATCCTGGTGTCATCCTTTATAACAGTGGTTCTCAACCTGGGGGTCAGCACCCCTTTGGGGGTCGAACAACCTTTTCACAGGGGTAGCCTAAGATCATGGGAAAAGACAAAATTCCCATGGTGTTAGGAACTAAAGCTTCTATTCTGGCACCTTGGAACATATTTTTACAATCCGACCAATCAGGCATTTACAGTGGGAGTGTCCCTCTCACCTTCCTGCCAATCAGCTTAAAGTTCTATTGGGAGAATTGATGCTAGACTTATGGTTGAGGGTCACCAAAACATAAGGGGTTATTAAGGGGTCATGGCATTAGAAAGGTTGAGACCCTCTGCTTTATAATGTCCAGCCAGTGGATGCTAGGTTGGCTACTTCCCCTTTTTCTGCTGATCACTCCCAACATGATTGGCTTTTCGAGTCAGTAGCTCTGATGACATGACCAAAGTATGACAGCCTCTGTTTGGTGATTTTGGCTTCAAGTGATAATTTGGTGAGGTTTGGTCTAGGAGTTCTTTGCAATTTTTTCAGCCGATGGGATGCATAATTGATGTATAATAGTTGCCTCCAGAACCACAGTTCAGAGGTGTCTACCCTTTTGTCCTACCTGCCTGTTTAAAGTCCACATTTCATAGCCATAAATAGAAATTGGAGAAAAATTATTATGTTAAAAAGTGTTTCAGCTTATAACCGTTTTATAAAGATACAACCCTTTTTTTTTTGCCTAGCTGTCCTTTATGAAATTCTGTACAAAAATGTGTTCAAAGTGGATGATGAAGAATTGAAAACCGCCCTTGAGATGTTTCGAAATGGGGCTAAGAAAAACAGAAACAGTGCATCTGTTGGCAGCGAAGATTCAACTTTTGATTGCCTTCCTGACAGGGCATCCAGAAATGCTCAAGAAAAGAGGTACACTCTGAAAATTGAAGAATTACAGTTAAAGTCACAGTAGATTTCATGAGATGGTGTACCAGAGCATCTTAACATCTCATGTCTAAGAGGGGAAAACTCCATAAGAGTTTTCTCTTTACACTGCTCTGGTTAAACACTTACATGTATTAAATAGGCAACACCTTTGCTACCTTTAGCACAGGTGGCTATCCCAATTTAGCATCCTTTTTCAGTAGTCAGACAAAATTAATTTTGCCAATGAATTCTGAAAGTTGTTTCTTAAGAAATTTAGAGAGAAGACACACTAGGTGCAAGAAAATCAATATCTAGAATGTATCTATAAGTAAAGGTGGTGTGAACCCAACCCCACCAGCCAACATTAAGAAAGTCAGAATGTATATAGCCTTCAGGATAGTATCTTAAATGCTAATCTTAGGGTAGATCTAGTATCTTAGAACCTCCAGGAGAAATGTCCCAAACTTTATAGTGACTTCATTCAGGTCATCTTCCTAGCTTGCTCACCATCTGGGCTGAGTTGCTGTTTATGAAACAAGCCATCAACTGACTCTGCTTCTTGTCTTGCGTTTGTTGATAGCTATTTTCCCTTCCTTTCCTAGCCTCCTCTCATGGATGGAAATTCTTTTGTGGGAATTGCAAAGTTACTGTCATCAAGTTGTTTTTGTAGGCCAAATTCTAAATCCAGGTGGTGACACCAGGGAGTTGTTTCCCAGATCATTCAACACTGGGTGGCACCATAGTGCTGCTGCTTTTCGCTTTTCCTGCTTCTGAGTTTCAGCACTGGACAGCGATGGATAGACATGGTTTGCTGTTTTTGTGATCCAATGTCTCTTTATTGTTTAGATTGGAAGACTGGGCAAACTTTTATTCCTCTCACCCAGTGGAGGAAAAATGCAAGCAAGTCACAGAGGAAGGAAAGGTTTGTCAATTTTCAGACGAGATTCCATGTGTGCAGGCATCAAGCACTGTTTCATGGCTTTACTTCTTCCTCCTTTTTACTTTGCCTCCTCTTACGATGCTACGCTGCTCTGGTTAAACACTTACATGTCTTAAATGTTTAAGTTTGGTTCCAGGGGAATCAGATTCAAGGGCTTGAAAAATAACCTTGGAAAAATAAATGTATCATTAATATACTGCTGGCTTTCTTGAGCTGTGCTACTAAATGTGGCATTTGAATATTCTGTTCTTAAGCCTTCCTTGTTCTACAAAGAGGGTTTAAAAAAAAAAAGCAATGTCTCCTTTGTCATATTCCCCCTTTTTCTCTATGTAGTTTTTTTCAATTCTATCACTTCTTTTGATTTAACAAATAATTATAGAGTCAGCCTCTAGCTTTTTACCACTTTGCATTAAATTGCTTTTATCTGTCTGGATTTGAATTAACTGCAGGTAGTCCTCAAATTACAACCACAATTGAGCCTAAAGTTTATGTTGTTAAGTAAGAAATTTGTTAAGTGAGCTTTTACAACATTTCTTGCCCCATTGGTTGATTGTGGTTCATAAATTGGTAATAGGCTTATTAAGTGAATCTGGACTCCCCATAATGTGAATCAGTTGCCAAGTATCTGAATTTTGATCACATGACTATGGGGATGCTGCAAAGATTATGTGTGAAAAATGGTCATAAATAACTTTTTCTAGTACTTGTTGTTAACTAAATGAACTGTTGTAAGTTGAGGACTACATATATAATAGGGGTCTCCAACCTTGGCAACTTTAAGACTTGTGGACTTCAACTCCCTGAATTCCTCAGCCAGCATGTCTTAAAGTTGCCAGGTCTTAAAGTTCCATGGTTGGAGCTCAGAACTATAACATGACTTTGCACCATTCAAAATATGGGTGATACAGGGCCATAATGTAGTTTATCTAAACCCAGATAACTGTTGGGTTTCTCTGCTGTTTGCCTAAACCCAAAGTAATGGCTGAAGCAATCCTTCAGGAAATTGAGGCAGGATCCAAGACTAGGAGTGAGAAATCAAAATTTCTCTACTCTTGTTTTACTGTGTCCTGTCTGCATGACATAGGGCAGGGGTGGGCAAAATTGGCTCTTCTATGACTTAGGGACTTCATATCCCAGAATTCCTGAGACAATCATGCTAGCTCAGGAATTCTGGAATTTGAAGTCCACATGTCCTAGAAGAGCCAACTTTGCCTACCTGTGGTATAGGGGATTATTTTTTGAAAAGGACTCTGATCAGGTCACCATGCACATATTTTTCTCCTTAGCAGAAGATAAGCAAAATGGCAACATAAAAATTGAAAATGGGACTAGCTATCTATGATTTGATGTAGTTTTATGCTTGTATGTGTGCAACATGTATGTAAATCTTGTGCCTGTGGTTAATACTGAGTGTACTTTAGTCTAGGATTAACTAGCCCAAACTATGTCTTTTTTTTTTTTTTACTTTTGTGGTCATTGGCTATGAGAATTATAAACAGAAGTCTCAAGAGGAGAGGACTGCTTGATGCTTGTCTCCAGGATTGGAACAAGCTCTAAATTATTTCAAATAAAAGCAATTAAATTAGCTTGTCTCCCAGCCTCAGAGATTAGTGAAGTGTAAAAATGCTTAATCAGTGGTTCAAAGGTTTTTTTTTAATTCCATTGTTGTGGTACTATTTGATATTTATCTTCTAATTGCCACGTGCAAGTTGAAATTCACATATTCTTCCTAGAATATGGGAAGTTGGCATGTGGCAATTAATAACAACAACAACAACAACAACAACAACAATAATAATAATATAACAACAGCAGCAGCAGCAGCAGAGTTGGAAGGGACCTTGGAGGTCTTCTAGTCCAACCCCCTGCTTAAGCAGGAAATCCCACACTACTTCAGACAGCTGGTTATCCAACATCATCTTAAAAACTTCCAGTGTTGGAGCATTCACAATTTCTGGAAGCAAGCTGTTCCATTAATTAATTGTTCTAACTGTCAGGAAATTTCTCCTTAGTTCCAAGTTACTTCTCTCTTGTTTAGTTTCCACCCATTGCTGCTTGTCCTGCCCTCAGGTGCTTTGGAGAATAGGTTGACTCCTTATTCTTTGTGGCAACCCCTGAGATACTGGAACATTGCTATCATGTCTCCCCTGGTCCTTCTTTTCATGAAACTAGCCATGCCCACTTTCTGCATCCATTGTTTTAGCCTCTAATCACTTAATCATCTTTGTTGTTCTTCTCGGCACTCTTTCTAGAGTCTCAATAGAGTCTCAATTAGAGGACAACTATCAAATAGTAGGTGCAAAGTGAAAATTAGTAGATAGGCTTGAGCATTTCTTTTACAGTTGGCGGATTGAAAGCCATTGTGGCCAGCAGCTTTTCTGATTTGCTCCTCTTCAACTTCACAGCCTCCTGAAAACCAAAGGATGCCCTTTCCCTACAAAGTATTGAAAGCCCTGGACTCTGAGATCTATCGAAATATAGAGTTCGATGTTTGGCTGGAGAGCAGAAAAGGTAGTCTTGTCTTAGGATTTGTTTTGCACTTGAAAAATCTGTTCCATACCTTTGCACTTGATGGCTGAAGTTAAGCAGATGTTATGTCCAAAAGGATGAATACAGCTAGCCAAGCAGCTGAATTCCCAGTTCCATGCATATGAAATTCTCATGTCGTTACCCAAGCTGCATTGGCCTTAATAAATGCATAATTCCAATGGACCTTGGAGTTTTCTTCTTGGGTTGTAGTTGGTCAGTTGAATCTATGGATGTTGGCCATGTTTCATATCCTTTCTGCTTTAGCAAAATGGTACTCTAGTACTATTTTACTAATTAGTACTACTGTTGTCCTTCAAAATTCATCCTAGATCCTAAGGTAAATCATGTGCCCATGGGTATGCTGAAAAGGATGTAACTCTGAAAAATGACTGTAAGTCATTTTTTTCAGTGCTGTTGTAACTTTGAATGGTCAGTAAGTGAACTGTTACAAGTGGAAGACTATCTGTATTGGAAGTATTACCCTAGAACAGGGGTAGGCAAAGTTGGCTCTTCTATGACATGTGTACTTCAACTCCCAGAATTCCTGAGCTAGCATGATTGGCTCAGGAATTCTGGGAGTTGAAGTCCACAAGTCGTAGAAGAGTCAACTTTGCCTACCCCTGCCCTAGAAGGTAGTTCTTGGAGATGCACTCTTAAAACATCTGCAGAGCACCAGATAATATATTAGAAACAGGGTAGGAGCTGACAACAAAAATGTAATTCTTATTTTGGAACTATTTGACTTATATTTTCCTTTATCGAACTGGAAGCAGCTAAGTGGAAATGAAACTTAGAAGTTTTAATTATGAAGTTCCCAGTAACCTATGAATAATTTCATCCTGCCTGTATTAGCTTGTTTATTTGTTGTACAAGGAGTCCTTGTTTAGTGACTGCCTTGTTGAGTGACAGCTTGCAGTTAAAATGGTGACTTAAAAAAAAACAACCTGCAGCCAGCCCTCTAATTTATGATCTTCCCAGGTCATCCAGCAATGGCAGACTGAAGTCAGCGCAGAATCATGATTTCGTGTAATACCTTCTTCATTTAATAACCGAGTTGCTGATCCCAATTGTCATTAAACAAGGACTATCTGTGCAACCTTCTCATTTATGCCCTCCCTATTGTTGAATGGGAATCCCTAGGTAGTATGTGAAATCCTTTGCATTGGAGGAGGAAATATAGATGTAATATTCATTGGGTATGCATAATGTTCTTCCAGCTGCTTCTAACATCAGGAAAATAAACCAGCTACACAATATTATTTTCCAGGCAAAGAATTCTACCATCAGATTACTATCCACAAATGCCTGATAAATAGTTTAAGTTTTCTTTTGATCTTCCTTTATAGAACTTCAAAAAACAGATTATTTGGTGTTTGCTGGAAGACAGTACTATATAGGAGACAAATGCCAGGTTAGTGCTTTGGACATGCTCTAATTAAACTTACTGAATGCAAAAGGTCTATTTGGTCATTGTGGAAAAGAGTTATTTAAAATCATTTGCAATGAGCAGAACCAATTTTTTTGGTTTATTAATAAAATTCCTGGTTTCTGGTTTTGATCTAATTGCCTCATTTAAAAGTGCTCTGCAGAAGTAGGAATAGGAATCTTCAGTTAGTTTCCTGAGCTTTCTTATTGTATAATAAGAGCTCAGTTAAATTGAGGATTTGTTGAGATCGCCTCTTTATAATTCCAGCAACTCCACTGTTTGATCCCGTTTTCCACTTTGATGATCAACAACCCTTAGAGATGTGTGTTGGGCAGCATATTTATTATATTCAACTTGATGAACCCTTTAGGGCCTGTTGGAAAAATGGAAAGGGATTGCTACATCCATTATCATGACTTACTAGAGTAAACAAGTATAAATCTTGACATTTTTTGCTCGATCTTGTTTCCATTGTTTTTTTATGTGAGCCAGCTTTCCGTGGCGCAGAGAATAAGGCTATGTTTTCTATGTCAGAATTTCCATGAGTTTGATATCTCTGACCCTACAATAACAGATTTTTCTTTTTTTAAAAAAATAATGTTTATTATTAACATTAAAAAGGGGAGACAAACATAACAGAAAAATGGTATAATACATAGTATAGTGTAAAATTAGTAGTATATAATAACAAATATGTATATATGTAAATAATATGGAGTAAGGAAGTGAAAGAAAAGACACAAAGGGATAGAGATTTTTCTAATTAGGTCTTGTTGTTGAGAAAAATTCCATGTATGGACTATTTCTTGATACATAAATTTCCCTTTTACAACTTTTACCCCAAGTTAGGTGCGTATCATTAGATCTCATTGGTGCTAAGTTGTGCAGCTGATACCAGTTCCAGTGAGTTTTCAAAAGAAATATAACTTTAATTTAACAACAGTAGCAGCAACAATAATAATATGGTATGAGCAGTTTTGACCATTTGGATAGGCAAATTGCATCTCAGTGTGGACACATGGCTGCTTCCTCCTATGGGTTTTGAATTATCCCCAAACATTGCACTACTTTGTTTCTGTGACTGTAGAGGAGAAAAAGGTGGCAATATTTTCTGTTTTATCCTCATATTATGTTAGTGTTTAACACTATTTCCAGAGAGATTTTTTGTATCAAAAGCATATATTGATTTTTCTTTACACAAATAAAAAGTCCTCTGCCTGTCTTACTATTTCGATTTACATACAGGGTTTCATATTTGCACATACTGTCTCATATTGATTTACGTATACGTATAATGTACATATGTACATATACAGTGGTACCTCTACTTAAGAATGCCTCTACTTAAGAGCTTTTCTAGATAAGAAACTGTTATTCAAGATTTTTTCCCCTCTACTTAAGAACCATTTTCTCCTTAAGAACCCGAGCCTGGAAAAATTTCCCAAGAAATTTGAGAGCGGCACGAAGGTCCGGTCAGTTTCCTGCCATTCCCCCTTTCATTCTGGCCATCTTGGGCTTTTCTGGTCTGCCAGAGGAGCCTTTGGGTGGTGCTTAAGGAGGATTTGGCAGTCCAGAGCGAACAAAGCATTTTCCTTTCTCTGGGTGGCTTGGACAGGGAATAAGCCTCTGCTAGCGCCCAGAGAAAAGAAACGCTCCCTTCTCTCTGGGCAGCCAAGGAGTCACCACAGTGAAGGAAAAGCGATGGCTACAAAGCGAGCAAACGAGAGGAGAGGGGAGCCTTTCAGCATGGGAAGGAAGAGGAAGCAGGTAGCAGCAGCAGCCAGTGTATGGGAGGCACATGCTCCTCTTTGTCGCCTCAGAATCCCTCTTTTTTTAAAGCCTTAAAGTTTTGGATCTTTTTTTAATTCTCCTCACCTTCTTCCTTCAGCAGCGACCGTCCTCCTTCTCTTCTTCCTCCTCCTACTCCCACCCAAATTCCGAGCTTTTATTTCTTTCCTAATGGGTTTGCATGCATTATTTGCTTTTACATTGATTTCTATGGGAAAAATTGCTTCTTCTTAAGAATGTTTCTACTTAAGAACCTGGTCACGGAACAAATTAAGTTCTTAAGTAGAGGTACCACTGTACATCACATATTGAAAAACATAATTTTTAATTATGTTAAGTATGATTAAGTATTAATCATATCTAAGAGGTTGCAGTTCCACCATTTCATAACATATGGATTCTTACAATCTGATACATACTGTAGCAAACATCCAGGGCAGAAAATATAAATGAACTTCAGATTAAAAACAGTGATTACAAAGTTTGTTGAATTGAAATCAAGGCAAGGCTGGAATTAAACACATCAGTTTAGAAGTTTAGTCTGGCTATTCTCACTTTTTGGCAGTTGTGCAAAAATTCAAGTACTCTGAGTATCCCTTTGGGTTCAGTTACACCAGTAATTCTCAGCCTCGGGGTTGAACATCCTTTTCACAGGGGTCGCCTAAGACCAAGGGAAAAGACAAATTTCCCTTGGTGTCAGGAACTAAAGCTTCTATTCTGGCGCCTTGGAACATATTTTTACAATCCGACCAATCAGGCATTTACAGTGGGAGTGTCCCTCTGACATTCCTGCCAATCAACTTAAAGCTCTGTTGGGAGAAATGGGGGGCTAGACTTATGGTTGGGGGTCACCACAACACGAGGAACTGTATTAAGGGGTTGCGGCATTAGCAAGGTTGAGAACCACTGATTTAGAGTCTTCTTTTTCCCAGGTACAACTAGAAACGGAGGGAAAATATTACAATGCCCATATACAAGAGGTGGGACAGGATAATATGGTGACTGTCTTCATTGAAGAGCTGGCAGAGAAGTATGTATCTCTTTCCTTTTAATCATATAATTGTGTTCATTGGGAGAGCTATCAATATCAGAATTTTAGCTTTGCTACTTCTACTTCTCAATCATGTTGACAGTATTATAACTAATATTATACAAATCTGACACCTCACTTTCTATATCATTTCTTCAGATAAGCTGGGTTTAATTCTTTTACAATATGGGGGATTTAGTTCAACAGTTTCTTCTAACATGAAAAGGTTTTAATTTCATTTCCCAGGTGAAAATATGTTGAAAATGAAAGCTTTAATTTTTGTCCTGGCATAACCCTGTCACTTAAAAATTTACGACATAGCCTAATGGAAGCTTTAAAACAACCTTTTTCCTTGTATTTAGTGTTGGGCTTTTTAAATTTTGTTTTGTTGGATCAAATACCTTGTGATCCATTAAGCTTTTGTTATATTATTCTTCAATATATTTCCAGATTCTTCATTTCTATTTGAGTTCTCTGGAAACTCAACAAATTGTAGTATTAAAAAGAACACAGTATGAAACCTATTAAGAGACTAATACCGATAAGTAACTATAATCAGGACGAATGGACAGTTCCTTGATAATTTGATGAAAATGGGCTTATTTTTACTATCAGCTTGTATACAATAAAGACAGCTCTAGTATTACTTCAAACCATTCTATTTAAGTTAGTATATAGCCTAATGAAGTTGGAGGTGACAGGATAAGCTGCCCTCCAATTATTGAAAGGCTGAAATGGGAGATTTAGTCTCCATAGTACCTGAGGGCAAGAGAAGTAGCAATGGGTCAGAGGAAGATTCAACCTGCAACTAAGGAGGAATTTCCTGACCGCACAATTAACCAGTGGAATGGTTTGCCTCCAAAGGTTATGGGTGGTCCATCACTGGGTGCTTTTAAGAAGAAATTGGACAGCCACTTGTCTGGAATGGTATAAGATCTGCCTTTGGCAGTGGAATTGGATTTAGAAGACCTTCCAGCTCTATGATTCTATACTTTGCTGAAGTAGCTTAAATTAGGTTACAACTAATTTAAATTCTAATAGTAGTATTATCAATTTACATTAGTGGTCGGCATCATTGTGCAACCTCAGTCATCTTTGTTCTTATATCATTATAATTTTAAGTTTTGTTTTATGATTGTACTAATTCTGGTCGGGATGATGTGTAGGCATATTGTTCCATTGGAAAATTTGAAGCCAGTGACTCAAGTCACTCCACTTCCTGCCTGGAATGGGATGTCCAACAGAAAAGGAGGAAATTTTCAAAATATTGCAGGTGGGTACACTCATAAGTAAAGACAGTAATTGGCTAGAGTAGTAATGACACTTGCAACCTGCAACTTCTCCAATAATACTATAAACTTCTGTCTGGGAATGAATTTGTCATCCCTTTCCCCATTCTTCATCATGCAGCTCATTTCTCCTTGACAGTGTTTTTCAACCTTGCCAAATTTTAAGATAGATAGATTGCAATTTAATTAAATCTGCCCATTTAAAGTTGCTAAGGTTGAGAAACACTGCCCTATTATTTGAAATGCATGGTGACAAGGAATTTCATGTTCATGTTTGGGCCAATTTGGGCTAATATGGTTTTAGCTGCCATTTTATCTTATACATAATGTTTTATAAGTGGTTTTACTACATATGTTCACAGTATCAGTGTAGTAGAAGTCTTTAAAAAATCCTTTCAAGTTAGCACTCAAGCAGATTGGGTAAGAGGTCACCAAAATGTGAATCCTAGATAAATACTTTATTCCTCAGTTTTGATGTTATCAATAATTGACTTGTGATATCCAGTAGATCAAACTTCTTAGTAGTTCTTTTTTTTTTAGTTGCTGGACTATCACTGCCATATTTAAGCAATTATAAGGTAAATGTTTCTTGAAGTCAAACTTGATTCCTGGATTAATCATTTTAAAGCACTTGATTTGGCTGAAAGATGCCCCTCCACATTAATTAAAGAGAATCAATTTTGAAAACTTATTATTAAAGCAACTCTCTTAAAGGAACATTTATTGTTTATGGAGATATATGTGAATTTTGGCTAGAATTCTTTATTTATTAACATTCCTTATTCTTAAAGAATATTTTTCTGCTGGCTGGAAATATCCTGATGAAATGCAGATTTAATGCAGATTTAACCAGATAAAGTAAAATTGATCTAAACGTGGATAGATACTGCAGTAAAGTTACAATGACACAAAATCATAAAACATGGTGAGCATTCAGAAAATGAAGAATATTAAAATCAACCCTGCCATAAGCATTCATTAGGTGAACACACATTTAATCCCTGACGTATTCCTGTGTTAAATTGTAACGGAACTGTAAGTATGTTTTTAGACTTGGCATAACCTTGTGGCAAGATGGAAATATTTTACTGGGTTTTTTGAAAAATTTACTCTGCCTAAAAAAGCAAACAAATTTAAAGTTCGCAATCTTTTAAGGACTTGCTGCAACAAATCTTGGTTCAATAGTTTATCGTTGTTAAATGTACTTTACTCATAAAGTAGTTATCTGGAGAGAGAATGAAGGAAATTATCATGGTTGATTTTCTATAAGTAGACACTTCACTTAAAATATCAGCTTTTTTGTACCTTCTGAGATCATTCCCACTGTCTCCGTCTCCAAAGATGTGACACCTCCTCTCTAATTACCATCCTGCAGATCTATTAAATTACTCTTATATCTGAAGAGTTTTCTTGGACAGGCTAAAAGAGGTGAGGGTTTGAGTTTTGGAACGTGACACACAAATAATCCTTGCTTGTTGTTTGATTCCAAAAGAAGAGGGGATTTTTTAAAATTAAAATTAAAGCCCTACATGGCATTGGACCAGATTATTTATGGGACCAATTTCTGCCTCACAGTGACCGGTTAGGTCACACAGCATTGGCTGCCTCCGGGCCCTGTCGGCCAAACAATGCTGACTGGCAGGTCCACGGGGGAGAGCCTTCTCTGTTGTGGCCCCGGCCCTTTGCAGTCTACTCTAGTATTGCTTTATTTCAAAGAAACAAATGAACAAAAAAAACCCCACAAGAAAACTTGACCCAGTTGCAGATTAATCCTAGCCAAAGTTTCAAGTATTCTTATTTCCCCTTCCAGATATGGACATGAAAACGCGGAAGAAACTGTTCAAGAAAGTGCACGGAAAGGAAATCTACATGACTGTGGCTTATAACAGGGGCCACCCTGCCTTGCCACCTCGTCTGCAGCACAGCATCGCATCAGATCGCTCATCTTTGGTCCACGGCTCCCCAAATCCCTATGATCATTACCATTTTCAGAATTCACAGAGAAATGGCCGGGGCTACGGAATGTCGAGGTAAGGAGACTTGTAAATCTCTCCCACCCATTTCACCATTAGGCAGTTCAGAGATGGTTGCACTGCTGATTTCAGCCATAAGCATCATGCTGATTTGAGCATAATAGTGTCATAAAATATCCACAGAGCTCCGTAGAACTCTGTTCTCTGTTCCTGCAGCCTTTATTTGTCAGAAATAAGTTTATTTCTGGAGGTAATATTACAATGCAAGTAAATGGTTCGTAACCATGGGAAAGGCTGATGTAAACCATAATCAGTATGTAATCATGGGTTTGCTAACTGTATTGCAACCTGATTGGCGGTAACCTATATAATAGGAGTAGCACCCTTGCAGAGGTGTGGTTTGTTATAGAGTGGTTTGTGCTAGGTAGTTTGTAGTTAGTGCTTAGTGCTTAGTGGTTGCAGTGGTGAATGTAATAAGAGTTATATGATAGTATTGTGGATAGAAGAAAAGTAAAATATATTTTTACAAGAAAGCCTGTTGCTGTGTTTTTCATTGAAGACTTCAGTTAGGTGTAGTGGTGAACTGTGGCTAGTTGGTGGGTTTACCTCCCGCATGCGCAAAACTCTCCCAACATTATTCTCACACGCTTCACTTGCACGTTAGAAAGGAATATTTTAACTGAAGTGTACATAGAGGTAGTCCAGGGAGTCCTCAACCTACAACAATTCATTTAGTGACTATTCAAAGTAATAATGGCACTGAAAAATGTGATTTAAAACCTTTTTGTGTGAGTTATGACCTTTGCAGCATCGCCGTGATCATGTGATCCAAATTCAGATGATTGGCAAGTGGTTCATATTTATGACTTGCTGTGTCCCAGGCTCACATGATCCTCTGACAAGCAAACTCAGATTCACTTAACAACCAGGCTACTATCTTAAGAACTGCAGTGATTCACTTAAATGTGGCAAGAAAAGAAGTAAAACAGGGTAAAACTCACTTAACAAATGTCTCATTTAACAACAGAAATTTGGTCATTAGCTGAGGACTACCTGTATTTGGTTAATGGCTGTTAGTTCCTCAACCAAGTTAGAATGGCGCTGAATGAAAAGACTTATGGCCTGTCCTCAAAGTTCTGTCCACAGTCATGTGATGTCCCACTTTGCAACCAAATCCTGCTCCCAATTACTATCATTAAGCGAGAACTACCTATAAGTGGTGGACAGAAGGGTGATTAAATTTGAGAATTTGCTAGCCCACTAAACCACAGTTTCAACACTTGACTTCATTTGTGATTTGTGGTTCATACACACTCTTTTTCCAAACTATGTTCTGTAAATTAATGCTATGTCCAAACTGGGGGAACTTTTAATTTAAAGTAACAGTGACAATAAATGTTCTCATTCTCTTCCCCTGTCCAACTAATATGACCTACACAGGGGTAGTACCCAATGTTCTTTTTCAAAAACCCAGAAACTTACAATAACTGAGTTCATCTAGGAAAACCCAGAGCTATAAACCAAATTGGGAAGATTAAAAGATATCCAAAGCTGTAATTCCAGCAAATGCTTTCTGTATTGCTGCAAAGAAAGCCATATTTATTAAATTTCTACACCACTCGCATCTGTGGATGGTTGTCTTATCACCAGTAGACAAGGTGAACCTGAAGGTGTTTTTGACTTTTACTCAAGTGAGACACAGTAGAGTTCACATGCAATTAAAAATGTCTACAGCAATTTTCAGTCATCCAGGCCCTGGTTGTCCCAAAGGGGCTTTTTCAAAAGGCAACTGGATTTTGTTTTTCCTTGAAAAGACCTTTTGCTTCTCATCCAATAAAGCTTCTTTAGTTCACTTCTCCAGAACTAAAAAAAAGCTTATTGGATGAGAAGCAAAAGGTCTTCAAGGAAGAATAAAGTCCAGTTGCCTTGTGAAAAAAACCACCTTTGGGACATGCAATTAAAAAGTAACAGGGTGGGTTGAAGGACCCTGCACAATTTGCACACACTGTATTTATTTATTTATTTTATTTATTGTTAGAGTTGAAAGGGACCATGAAGGCCATCAAGTTCAACCCCCTGCCCAAGCAGGAACCCTATAGCACACCAGCCAAGTGGCAGTTCAATTTTCTCTTAACTTGCACAATGCCAAACGATAGCTGAGCCTGGACTCTCTTTGCAGAGGTACCTGAATGGGGCTTGTTAAGAGTCCACCTTGAGCCTTCTAAATTCGTAGTTACTTTGCTTTTTTATCCTTTGAAATGTAGGGGATCTGCCCGATTTATAAACAGGAACAACACCACTGGGCCAGAAATAGCATTTTATCCTAGTCCAGGAAAGAGATGTTATCAGAGCTATGATAACTTCTCGTATAGATCACGGTAAGTAATTGTTTTAATCTAATACACTATTAGATTAAATTGTTTTAATCTAATACACTAGGCGTTCATTATTAAAACCCTATTGTTTTAATCCAATACACTAGGTGGTCATTGTTAAAACCCTATTGTTTTAATCCAATACACTAGGTGGTCAGTGTTATTCCTCAGCTATCGTTTGGGGTCAACTGTCTTTAGACTTCAGACTTTACCTGTAAAATACTTTTCTACCGATGTCCCAGTTCCTCTAAATTTTTCAGTTCTAGGGATGCAACTTTCTGTATCCTTGAAGCAATGTTAAACTGTTTCCAACTGAGACATTTTTAAGAGCAGCCCAGATTCCAAACTGTTAACTTTGTTGATGCAACAGGCCAATGCCACCTTACGTGAATCTTAACTGCTAAAAGTGCCAGTCTGGTAACAATTGGGCACAAATATACCTTGGTCTTCTAGTTGCGGCTGTAGGCGTTTTCTTTCAAATGTTTTAGACTTGCAATATATGGTGGTGGTGGTGAGATTTTAACCTATTGATCATTCTGGAAGTTCATACAGCCGTAGTCGCAGACAGATGCAATGTGTAAATAAGGAGTGTCAGTATGGATATTCATCCGAGAACGGGGAGGAACCTCGAGGTGTAGAAGAAACTATGACTTTCTATCAGATTGAAGAAGGGGATGATGCAAATTTTCCTGCTTTACCTGTAAGTCTTTGAGCTAATTAATTTGAAAAATGCCAAAGTATTTATTTAATTAGTTCTATTTGTATGCTGCCCAATTCCCTAAGGACTCTGGGTGGCTCACAACCAAAGAGAACAAAACATACATACAATTATTAATATTAGAACATCTAAAAAGAAGAACAGTTTAAAACAATTTAAAACCCACAATAAAACCATAATAAAACATCGCTTCAGAGCACTGCACACCAAGACAACTAGACACAAGAACAGTTTTTTCTAGAACGCCATCACTCTATAAACAAATAATTCCCCCAACACTGTCAACTTTCTACTAAGTCTGCACTTCTATTTCTACTAGTTTTTTCTCATCATTCCTATCACCCTTTTCCTCCCACTTTGGACTGTATGACTGTAACTTGTTGCTTGTATCCTAATTTTTTTATTAATATTGATTGTTTCTTCATTGCTTATTTGACCCCTATGACAATAATTAAGTGTTGTACCACATGATTCCTGACAAATGTATATTTTCTTTCATGTACACTGAGAGCATATGCACCAAGACAAATCCCTTGTGTGCCCAATCACAGTTGGCCAATAAAGAATTCTGTTCTGTTCTATTCTATTTGTATCATTTATGGCCGGATCTCGAAGGTGTATCCTCTAATCAATGGCCCCAGGCCTGCCAGAAAAGCCAGGACTTTACCCCTTTCTGGAAGGCCAGTAGGGAGGGGGAAGTACAGATCTCAAGAGGTAGCTTGTTTCAGAGAGTTGGAGCCACCACAGAGAAGGCTCTCCCTTGCGGTCCCACCAGCTGACATTGTTTAATTGACGGGCCCCGGAGAGTAAATCTTTTACGGATAGGCAGTAGGATAGAGTGGACAAGACTGCAAGGGGTAAGTTCACGAGTCTTAAATTAATCTAGCAGGCTGTTAGGAAGAATAATCAAGTTTGGTTAAATCCTCATTATGGGAAAAGATCTACACAGATGAAAAATAATTGCAAAGCCTCAGGCTCTCAATTTTCTTCATGGGACTAAAATTTATTAACAGAGCGGTGCACAACAAAATTGTTTAAAGGGGTTAAAAGGGAACTAAATTGCTAACTGAACAGTATCTCTCAAAGGTATAAGTGTGTGTTGGCAAATCTTATTCTGAGAAAATAATAATAAAACCCTCAGGGCAACTTCGGCTGCCATAAAATTGAAGTTAGGGATTTCAAAAGTGCCAAAACAAAGAGATTCTCTGCTTGTGAAAGAAACCTGAAAATGAGGTTTTTGTACATGAATATTTTTGCCCTTTCTGCCCTGTTCTATATGCACTGATTTTTAAAAATAAATTCTGAAGGTTCTAATTATTAATAAACATTTTTTCTCATCCAAATTTGGAAAGACCAGTAAGCTGTTTCTTAAACCTTTTAGAATCATGCAGCATATTTCAAAGCATCTCATATCTATTGAAGTCCAGCACACCTATTCCATACCATTAGGGTTAGAAGGAAATACTGAAACTATTCTGAATATTTGCAGTAAGGTGAAGGCATGAATGTTAATAAATAATCTGACTTGTTTCTCAGAATCGGGGTAAACAAGCTCCGATAGTTCCTGCTCCTGCAGGATTCTGGGTGACACGAAGTACTTCAAACTCCATCCCATCAAACAAGCCAGAGTTGAATAATTCAGAAGAAGAAGTGGAGGAACCAACTGAAACTGGTAAGGATAAACAATAGCAATAAGCAATAGCATTAGTGTTAAGACTAAGCAATAACATTAGTGTTAAGATTTATATCTTAACACTAGAACCAGGGTGGTGCAGCAGGTAAAGTGCTGTACTGTAGGCCACTGAAGCTGAGTGTAGATCTGCAAGTCAGCAGTTCAAATCTCATCACTGGCTCAAGGTTGACTCAGCTTTCCATCCTTCTGAGGTGGGTAAAATGAGGACACGGAATAGGCTGGCTCTGTTAAAAAGTGATACTGCTCACATGTTGTAAGCTGCCCTGAATATAAGGAGAAGGGCGGCAAAAAAATCAAATAAATAAAATAATAAATAAATAATAAAATAAATACTGCTTCACAGAGATCTACAGCAATTTACAGAGTCAGCATCTTGCCCTCAACAATCTGGATCCTCCTTTTACCAATCTTGGAAGGTTGGAAGGCTGAGCCGATCTTTAGCCGGTTGGGATTGAACTCCTGACATCCAGTAGTCAGCCGAAGTAGTCTGCAGTACTGTGCTGCCAGTTTCCAACTTGTTCTGCTTAATAAGATGTGCGCAGACAGGTAGTTTTTCTTCAAATTATGACTATAATGGAACTGATTTTACAACATTTTTTGTGGCAGTTTTTTAAGTGAATCCCATGGTTGTTAAGCAAACACTGTGAATGTTTAAGCAAACTAATGGTTCACTAGGGACATAGTTTTGCAGAAAACTGGAAGTAACTACCAGTTTTCGGCAAAACTGTTGTGAAACATACTCACACAATGATGAGGTACTCCAAATGTCCGTTTTGCCAAGTCCCCAAAATTCAATCATGTCACGTGGAAATGATTACAGGTAACTTTGAATTGTTGCTATGCAACCAGTTGTAAGTCAAGGATCCTATTGTTCAAACTTACAAATTTCAAGAGAACTTTCTTGAATTATACCAACTCATAACTCTTAAAGCAAAAATATGCCTTCTGCCAGGTTTACTGTTAATTCATTTCCTTTATAAAGTTTGGGAAATTGGTTAGGAGTTTTTAAAAAGTCATTTAAAAATTCTTTGCAGAAGTCTCCTGGCTTGAAATGGAACATGCCGTTATTTTTTCAGAATAGATGTGATCTGAAAATTTCAGGATGTACAATTGCAGGCACCAGTGGTTTTTTTCATTATTTTTAAAATGTGTTTCTCAATTAGAATCTAGACCTAGCATAGCATGAATGTTAAAAAGTTCAAATGCATCTGTTACCTTTCCAAAATTGTTACTATGCCAAATGTTTGAAGTACAATGATACCTCGTCTTACGAACCCCTCGTCATACGAACTTTTCGAGATACAAACCCGGGGTTTAAGATTTCTTTGCCTTGTCTTAAGAACCATTTCCATCTTACGAACCCGAGCCTGGGTCCGTGGGCTCTCTTACTGCGCATGCTTTCTCTTACTGCCACAGGGATTCCCCTGCCTTGTGACTGCCACTGCTGGGATTTCCCATTCGTTTCCCACCCCCGCCGAGATTCCCCGCTTCCCGACTGCCAGCCAAAGAGCCTGGGATTTTCCCTTGGCTTTCCAGTGGCTGGTCGAGATGCCCCCCTTCCTCCTCCTCCTGCCCGGCGGAAGGCGAAGCGCTGAGGGGGAGGTGTCAGGCCACCCCTCCTGCCCCCCCAGCCAAAAATGCAAAGCAGGGCAGTCCTCCCCACCCCTTCATCCCACCCATCGCCCTCGGCCCGCAGGATCCTCCACAGCTGGCCAGCAGAACCTGCCTCCTGAGCCCTCTTGCCTGGTGGGAGGCGAAGCACTGGGGGAGGGGGGGCAGGCCGGCCCTCCTGCCCCCCCAAACCAAAAACGCAAAGCGGCTGCGAGAGTGCTTTCTCTGAGCGCTTCGGGAACACTCCTGCAGCCTCTTTGCTGACAGCCCTGGATGAAAGCGTTCCCAGCGAAGGGCCTGCGAGAGGGGCTGGGCAGGCATTCCCAAAGCGCTCAGAGAAAACCCTCTCACAGCCCTTTCGCTGGGAGTGTTTTCGCCGAGTCAGCCCTTTTGCAGCCACCCCTCTGCTCCAGCCCTGCCCTCCCAAAGGGTAGGGCTGCCACATCCCGGCGGATTCCATCCCTCTGGCCAGGACAAGAGGATATTGGCAGCGGCGGTGGTTTCCCTTTGAGAAGCAGCAGCAGCACTGGGAAGGTCATGTCCACCACCTCACCCCTGAACAAGGATCTGAATGCCGGCAGTAATGGGCAAAAGGGCTGAATTTTGGGCTTGCACACATTATTTGCTTTTCCATTGATTCCTATAGGAAACGTTTCGTCTTACGAACTTTTCACCTTACGAACCTCGTCCTGGAACCAATTAAGTTCGTAAGACGACGTATTACTGTACTTTGTAGCCATAAGCACTGAATGTTTTTCTAAGCATTTAGAAATTCTTATTTTGAATTGATTTTATATTATTATATAAATATTATATTATTTATATTATATTACATTTATATTATAGTTTGATTGACAGTTTAAGTAGTTGACTTTTTAAAAAGATTAGCAATTAAATCAATAATGCAATTTGGTTTTGTTGATTATACAGACATTATGCTTAAGTCTTCGGAGAGGGGCGGCATACAAATCAATAATAATAATAATAATAATAATAATAATAATAATAATAATAATAATAATAATATAAACATAATTATTGACTTACAAACAGTCCTTCACTTAACAATTTTTGGCAAGAAAAATCATAAAATGGGGCAAAACTCATTTAGCAACTATCTTGATTAGCCATAGAAATTTAAGCTCAATTGTGATTGTAAGTTGAGAGAACTAGCTGTAATGGAGAACAGGTTTCTTCCTTGAAGCAAAGTATGTTGTCCTAAAACTTTTGGCTATATCTAGTTATTTTATATAGACTAACCTGATACTAATCTAGCAACCTGAACTTTGCTGACCTTGTATCTAGCTAATGTTTTGAATAGATTAACAAAACAAGACAATAATACTGTTGTTGCCATATGCCGTGGTTTAATCCAGTTTTACACAGCCAGATCTTAAGAATTCTTGATGTCCTAAATTCTCCAATCAGAATTGCTTAGCAGTTGTACAATTTGGGGATTGTGGAATTGGAAGCATTAAGCATTAGGAGAAATTTATTGAAACTTTTTAGATAATTAGATGACTCTAAAATGTAAGGCTAGATTTTCATCCTTTCTCTTGGAATTGTTTATTTTACATGAAATTTACTTCTGATATGTGTCTCTAATAGTGCACTTACCCTCTGCTTTTCAAGAAGAATATCCTGAAGATTATCTGTATACTCCTACAGGTGAGAGTAGAGTATTTCCCTAAATGTTTGCTTATAAATTTATTGGTTTTGTAGTAAATAGTTATACTCAAGAGCTGCTGCCTTCAACTTCATCTTTCTCCCTGCTTTCCAGATCCAGAGTGCGAAACAACCACAGTATTTAATGCAGCTGAATCTACTGCAAATTTGGTAAGCTTTAATTAAGAACATTGAAATTAGTATGGTCGGAGCCTGCTACAACTTCAAAGGAGAGATGTGAAAGCAATTTCCAATTTGGCCCTGTCATATAATACCTGTTGTGAACAGTAGTCCTTGAATTGTACAAATTTCTACCAGTTTGCACATAGTAATGAAAATGGTGTTTGCTCAGATGGGTGTGTAAAATAGTTGTCAGCTTTCCTATTTTGTTAGGGGCTCAGTTGCTAATATTGGAAGGGGGCTAGGACTCCACTTTGAGTCCATTCTGGAATGAGTGGCATATACCGTATTTTTCTGAGTATAAGACGCACATTACATTTTGGGGAGGAAAATAGGGAAAAGAATCTGCTTACCAGGTATTCATCTGAGCTTAGTCTGGTCAGCTTCAGTACCTTATTTTATCCCCTGGTTAGAGCTTTAAAAAAACTTTATTCTGAGAGAGTAACAATGAAAGAGCTTGCAAGCCAGTAAGAGCTGGGAACATCATTAGCACCTGGAAAGAAACATTTGGAGCAAGTAGAGCAATGGAAAAAACCCTACAAAGAGTTAGGGCTTGGTAAACATTCTTCACAGAGAGTAACAACAAAAGAGTTTGCAAGTGGGTAAGAGCTGGGAACATTGTTAGCCCCTGGTTAGGGCTGGAAATAAACATTTGGAACAAGTTAGATCAATGGTGGGGGGGAGGAAACCTGCAAAGACTTAAGGCTTGTAAAACATTCTTCACAGAGAGTAACAATGAAAGAGCTTATTTATTTATTTATTTATTTATTCATTTGATTTTTATGCCGCCCTTCTCCCTAGACTCAGGGCGGCTTACAACATGTTAGCAATAGCACTTTTTAACCGAGCCAGCATATTGCCCCCACAATCTGGGTCCTTGCAAGCTGGTAAGAGCTGGGAACTTTGTTAGCACCTGATTAGGGCTGGAAGGAAACTTATTGGAGCAAGATAGAGCAATGAAAAAACTCTGCAAAAACTTAGGACTTAGAAAACATTATTGGCAGAAACAATGAGAGCCTGCGAGGTAAGAGCTGGGAAGATTGTTAGCAGCTAGTTAGGGCTAGAAAAAAAGCTATATTCAGAGTATAAGACACACCCAAATTATCAGCCTCTTTTAGGGAGGAAAAATATGGTAAATACAGCGTTCCCTCGATTTTCGCGGGGGATGCGTTCCGAGACTGCCTGCGAAAGTCGAATTTCCGCGAAGTAGAGATGCGGAAGTAAATACACTATTTTTGGCTATGAACAGTATCACAAGCCTTCCCTTACCACTTTAAACCCCTAAACTGCAATTTCTCATTCCCTTAGCAACCATTTAGATTATTACTCACCATGTTTATTTATTGAAGTTTATTAAAAAAATATTTATTAAAGGCGGACGAAAGTTTGGCGATGACGTATGACGTCATTGGATGGGAAAAACCGTGGTATAGGGAAAAAAACAGCAAAGTATTTTTTAATTAATATTTTTGAAAAACCGTGGTATAGCCGTTTTGCGAAGTTTGAACCCGTGAAAATCGAGGAACTACTATACAATAAATAAATAAATTTGGCACAGGCAGCTCGATGCGGCCACTCACCACCACCAAGAAGAGGTTGATTGCTCCCAGTTTGGACCAGTTCTATAGAACCTGTAGTGGGAATTTCCCCCCACTTCCTGAACTGGGAGTGTTCTGATTGATTGATTGATTGATTGATTGATTTGATTTGTATGCTGCCCCTCTCCGTAGACTCGGGACAGCTAACAACAATAATAAAAACAGCATATAATAAATCTAATATTTAAAATAACTAAAAAAAAACCTTATTAAAAACCAAACAAGCACACGCACAAACATACCATATATAAATTGTATAGGCCTAGGGGGAAAGGATATCTCAGTTCTCCCATGCCTGATGACAGAGGTGGCTTTTAAGGAGCTTACGAAAGGCGAGGAGGGTGGGGCAATTCTGATCTCTGGGGGGAGCTGGTTCCAGAGGGCCGGGGCCGCCACAGAGAAGGCTTTTCCCCTGGGTCCCACCAATCGACATTGTTTTGTCGACAGGACCTGGAGAAGGGCAACTCTGTGGGACCTAACTGGTCGCTGGGATTCGTGCGGCAGAAGGCGGTCCCGGAGATATTCTGGTCCGATGCCATGAAGGGCTTTATAGGTCATAACCAACACTTTGAATTGTGACCGGAAACTGATCGGCAACCAATGCAGACTGCGGAGTGTTGGTGTAACATGGGCATATTTAGGAAAGCCCATGATTGCTCTCGCAGCTGCATTCTGCACAATCTGAAGTTTCCGAACACTTTTCAAAGATAGTCCTATGTAGAGAGCGTTACAGTAGTCGAGCCTCAGGGTGATGAGGGCATGAGTGACTGTGAGCAGTGACTCCCTGTCCAAATAGGGCCGCAACTCGTGCACCAGGCGAACCTGGGCAAACGCCCCCCTCGCCACAGCCGAAAGATGTTTCTCTAATGTGAGCTGTGGATCGAGGAGGACGTCCAAGTTGCGGACCCTCTCTGAGGGGGTCAATGATTCCCCCCCCCAGGGTGATGGATGGACAGATGGAATTGCCCTTGGGAGGCAAAACCCACAGCCACTCCATCTTATCAGGGTTGAGTTTGAGTCTGTTGACACCCATCCAGACCCTAACAGCCTCCAGGCACCGGCACATCACTTCCACTGCTTCGTTGACTGCTTCGTTCTAATGGTGGTGCCTATGGTGTATGCGCAGAATGGTGGTGCCTATGTCATGTGTGTAGAAGCCAGAAACAAGATGGCGGCGCCTATGGCACTGCCATCTTGCTTTGGGCTTCTGTGCACATGCAGAAGCCCTGTTTTTTGCTTGTATGCATGCAAGCTTGGTTTTCGGCACTGCACGTGTGTCCACACACAAGAGGAAGGGAACTGGTGGCAAGGTAAGTTAGAACCCACCCCTGCCACCAAGTCACCTCTGCCAACTCATCATCGCCAAGTCATCGGACAATTCAACACAGTCAATTTGCCATGGGGCAACTCACCACCGCATGGGCTGAACACCACTGCTACTCTGCACTTGCCCATACATTCACTCACTTGCCTGCCTGGCTGTCCCTCTGGTGAGAACCCTCTGCTGTTCTGCACTCTGCCCACTTGCTCACCCACCCATCAGCATGGCTCTCCTTCCAGATACCCATGATGAGTTATGCCCACAATGAATGGGCCATGTCGAATTGTCCTGCAACAACTTGATGATGATGAGTTGGCAGAGGCATGCTGGCCATACCAGGCTGTCTCATGTTGGAAGAAATATTGGCCAAGGGACCAACTTCTGTTGGCCATGCAGACCATAAACAATCCTGTTTTCTCACTGCTTGCCCTAAAGATAGCAGCATGTTGTATCCCTCTATTAGTTTCATTATTGTTGTTGTTGTTGTTGTTGTTGTTGTGGAAAACGGAGAAATTGGCATTATCAGGGAAATCGGTGGTTTGGGAGGTATCAGGGAATTTGTGGAAAAAACCGGAATAAATCAGGGGGAAAAAACAGACTGTATTAAAATGTTTAAAATCAAGAGAAAATCGTGTAAAAAAAACCCGGATCGCACTGCCTGGCAGAGTCAAGCATGCTTCCTCAGCTATTGATATTTCTCCTCGTTTTAGCCATTTGGTATGATATAATCTACAACCGCGCCTTAACTAGATCACAAGTTACAGGGAAATGTCAGGGAAATATCAGGGAATTTCAAAACGCTTTCCCCCTGGACGCCCTGAATATAGTCCAACCACTCGCTCAAGTCGGAGTCCTTACACCTGGTGTCCTTAGCTATCTTTCTAGTAAGCAGTACCTGGTTTGTTGGGGTTTTATTATTATTGGTCTCACTTTTGTATCTGGCTTATGGAGCAGACAATAATTCGATGTTATCATTTTACAGAATGGGAGACCCTGCGTGGTTATTGGATTTGTTAGCAATTGTAAGATCTTAATCCTACAGCTTTAAACACCAATTTGTTTCTTAGCCAGATGGTTTTTATGTGTAATTATGAAGCGGAAATTTGTTACCTCAGGTATTAAAGAATGGTGTATCATCTTTAACAAAGAGTGTTAAACAATGTAAGAGTGCTGGAAAGAACAATAGACCTTATAGGGAAAAAATGTACATTGGATAAAACAGATTCACTTAATGAATCTACAAAAAAGGTTGTAAACCAGGCATTGTCGCATGGTAACCCATTTAACAACAGTAAAGACTTGTGGCTGTAATTCCAGGATCCATTACTTTTATTGTTGAAGACTAAGTTGAAGACTACTGGTTCCTATATAAAAACTATTTTGTTGATGGCTAACTTATTGCGACAGGGCTTATGTTCACTTTTCTGAATATTTTCAAAAGTTGTCTTTTTTTCTCTTTACAAATAAGTAAGAGGTCCAGTGGTGACTAAGCCCAATAGAATGTGTCAAAAAACTGGATATATCTTGCTCTTTCTCCATCCACATGGCTTCCAAAACTAGCTCACATGATAAATGTTTAGCGCAAAACAATAGCCACTGAGTTGTGATGGAGATGAAATTCTGCTCTATACTTCAAAGACACAAATAAAGGAGTATATTTGTAGCTCAGAGTTGAAATGAGGGGTCCTTGGTGCCCCTCACCAGGACGCCACATTGGCACAGTGGTTAGAGTGCAGCACTGCAGGCTCCTTCAGCTAACTGCTAGCTGTAAATCTCACCACCGGCTCAAGGTTGGCACAGCCTTCCATCCTTCTGAAGTGGGTCAAATGAGGACCCAGATTGTTGGGGACAAGAGGCTCCTTCTGTAAACCGCTTAGAGAGGGCTGTAAAAGCACTACGAAGTGGTACAGTAATCCCTTGCTACTTCGCGGTTCATCTTTCGTGGATTCGCTACTTCACGGGTTTTTTCAAAGGGGGCTTATGGCTGCTATATCGCGGATAATGAGTCCAGGAAAACCGTGAAAAATGAATACCCCCCCTCCATCCTCATTCCTGGCAAAGGCCTCGCGCCTTAGAATACCGGGGCAGGGACGGTTTGTGCGTATGTGTGTGCATGGGAAACTTCAGCGGCGGCTTCCTTCAGCCCACACGTCACGGGGATGGCTCGTCTTGTCTTGTCCTCCAGTTCGTGGATGTTTCTCAACTTTCTGAAGATCATCCGCCACCACCCAACTACAGGAAAGCCGCTACCACTGCTGCTGACCATTGAGAGAAGCCGGTCTCTCTCAGTGGTCAGCAGCGGTGGGTTGTTAACAATACAGGGTGGGTTTTAAAAGTCCAAATACTCATTAAATACATAAAAAATATCTTTCCTCTACTTTGCAGAAATTCATTTTTCACGGGTGGTCTTGGAATGCATCCCCCGTGAAAAATGAGAGATCACTGCATACAACTCTAAATGCTATTGCTGTTGCTCTCTGAGCTTGCTCTTTCTCTTGCAGAGGTTTCATTCCCCAAACTCAGTAACATCATCAGGGCTGCACTGACGATCAAGTTTGGGTAATTAAATATTTGCAAGAAAACAAGTAAGCACAGAGAGCACCGAGAGTCCCTCATGGTTCAAAGACCTCCACAGGAACTGCATACTGATGTACTTCCTTCGCTCAGACTTCATTGACCTGGTGCCTTCTAGATTTGCAAGCTCTGTGGAAATTTATTTATTATTAGAGTTGGAAGGGACCTTGTAGGTCATCTAGTCTAATCCCCTGCTCAAGCAGAAATCCCTACACCATTTCAGATAAATCTCTGTAGGCAAGCTGTTCCACTGATTGATCGCTCTTAGTGTCAGGAAATTTCTCCTAATTTCCAGGTTGAATCTCTCCTTGGTCAGCTTCCATCCATTTTTCCTTGTCTGGCCTTCTGGTGCCTCGGAAAACAGCCTGACCCCCTCCTCTCTGTGGCAGCCCCTCAAGAATTGGAAGACTGCTGTCATGTCTCCCCTGGACCTTCTCTTTGCCAGACTGGCCATGCTCAGTTCCTGCAACCTCTCTTTATGTTTTAGTTTCCAGTCCCCTGATCATCCTGGTTGCTCTCTTCTGCACTTTCTCTAGCGTTTCAATGTCTTTTTGTAGTGTGATGATCAAAACTGGATGCAGTACTCTAGATGTGATCTAACTAAGGCTTTATAGAATGGTATTAGTACCTTCCTAGTCCCAGATTGTATCCCTCTATTAATGCAATTTAGGATTATATTGCCTGTTTTGGCTGCAGCTCAACATTGCTGGCTCATATTTAGTTGGCTGTCCACCAAGACTCTGAGATCCCTCTTGCAGTCACTGCTATTGAGTATGGTTTCACCCAGTGTATGTATGTATGTATGTATGTATGTATGTATGTATCTATGTATCTATGTATCTATCTATCTATCTTTGGTTTTTCTTACCTAGGTGTAGGATTTTACTTTTCTCTGTATAGAATTTCATTTTATTAGACTGGGCCCAGTGTTCAAGTCTGTCAGGATCCATCTGGATCCTGAGCCTGTCCTCTGAGATATTACCTACGCCCACCAGCTTGGTGTCATTTGCAAATTTGGTTAGTTCCCCTTCTATTCCCTCATCTAAATTTATATGAAGATATTAAAGAGTACTGGGCCTAGGATAGAACCTTGTAGTACCCCACTGCTTATTTCTCTCCATGTGGACTTGGACCCATTGAAGATACGGTTAGTCAGCCAGTTGTTGATCTATCTGGTTGTGTAGCTGTCTATTCTCTAGAAATCATAGACCTGATGTCCAGAACATTTGAATGGCACCAGTTTGAACAAAAGAGGATTACAGAAACCATGGTTTTGAAGTACAGTGTTCCCTTGATTTTCGCGGGGGATGCGTTCCGAGACCGCCCGCGAAAGTCGAATTTCCGTGAAGTAGAGATGCGGAAGTAAATACACTATTTTTGGTTATGAACAGTATCACAAACCTTCCCTTAACACTTTAAACCCCTAAATTGCAATTTTCCATTCCCTTAGCAACCATTTAGATTATTACTCACCATGTTTATTTATTAAAGTTTATTTAAAAAGATATTTAATAAAAGCAGACGAAAGTTTGGTGATGACATATGATGTCATCGGGTGGGAAAAACCGTGGTATAGGGAAAAAACCCACGAAGTATTTTTTAATTCATATTTTTGAAAAACCGTGGTATAGACTTTTCGCAAAGTTCGAACCCGCGAAAATCGAGGGAACACTGTAGCTGCATATCAGGACATAAATCCCTGTCTTGAGGTGGATCTGGATAATGGGATTCAACAGAAAACAAAATTCAGAGTTTGGCACAGAACATCGATATTCAAAGACTTAGCCACTTTCATCTCTCTGAACACTCTTTTAATAGCTCTTGTTTTTCATTAGCCCAAGTGACCCTTTAATAACATAGCATAAGGTTTGTTCTCATTTCTCTCGCTCTTTTTAAAATGAATTGTCTTGTTTCTGCAGGATGCAGGAGCAAATTGTGTCTCTGCTCAGGAAGCAGGTACCTCCTTCAGTTACTCTCAGAAGGTGAATTTCTCTGAGGACATAACCTGGTGTCAAGAAGAGCTTCACTGTCCGGAAGATGTCAAAAGTGTTCGTGAAACTTATATTTTAACTTAACTTTGATAAAAGAAATAAAACATTTAGCTAACTAAAATGGAAATTCACTGTTGAATTTCTTCCAAAGTTGTCTTCAAACTCGAGTGCAGTGTTTCTCAACTTCAGCGTCTTTAAGATGTGTGGACCATGTTATATAAAAGATGCTAAGAACAACTAGGATGATTTAGGGACCTGGAGACTAAACACATGAAAAACTGTTTGGAGGAATTGGATATGTTTAATTTAATGAAAAGAAGAGCTAGGGGGATGACTTGACAGCAGTCTTCCACTATTTGATGGGCTGCCCCAAAGAAGAGGGGTGGGTTTTCAACCTATTCTCCAAAGCACCTGAAGGCAGGACAAGAAACAATGGATAGAAACTAATTAAGGAGTGAAGCAACCTAAAACTAAGGAGGAAAGAACAATGAATCAGAAGAACAGCTTGCATTTGGAAATTGTGGGTACTCCATCACTGGAAATTTTTAAGAAGAGATATTTGGAATGGTTATAGAGTCTTCTGCTTGAGCCATGGGATGGACTATAAGAGCTCCTTCCAATTCTGTTACTCTGTGACTTCAACTCCCATAATTGACTAATAAGGGAATTCTGGGAGTTGAAGTCCACACTTCAACCTAGATGTTCTTGCCTCACAATCAGGTGATAGTTCTATTCTAAGTAGAGGCAGGTGTAGGGTCTCCTGCTTAGGCAGGGAGTTGGACTAGATGACCTGCAAGGGTAACCCTTCCAACTCTGTAAATATGTATGCCTCATAAAGTTGCTGAGGTTGAGAAATACTGCTCTAATGTGACTTTAGGAGAAACTTATTACATTCAACCACACTAATTTTATTGATCATTGTATTTAGTTACTGTCTGTTCCATATCATTCAAAGACCAGTTTAGTACAGTGGTACCTCTACCTACAAACGCCTCTACTTAACAAACTTTTCTAGATAAGAACCGGGTGTTCAAGATTTTTTTGCCTCTTCTCAAGAACCATTTTCCACTTACAAACCCAAGCCTCCGAAACTGTAACTGGAAAAGGCAGGGAGAAGCCTCCGTGGGGCCTCTCTAGGAATCTCCTGGGAGGAAACTGGTTTCCCCAATCGCACACATTATTTGCTTTTACATTGATTCCTATGGGAAAAATTGCTTCTTATTACAAACTTTTCTACTTAAGAACCTGGTCACAGAACTAATTAAGTTCGAAAGTAGAGGTACCACTGTATGTCTCTTTCTTCCCAATGATGTCTCCCAACCCAGCTGTTTCAAAGCTGTGTCATTTATACAACCACAGTAACTTCTTAAAAACCAGAGACGTTTGAAGAAAAATAGGAAAATTGCTAATGTTTTGTATCAGATTTCATTGCAAATGGTGCTTGGTTCCAGTAGACATTTGTGTAATATGTCTCAGAAAATTCATACTCCATGAGGTCAACAAAATATAGAATGTTTAACATTAAATTCACTTGGTCCATATGGCATTCAGATAAGAGATTTAGAATTTTCACCCCTTAATTATTTATTAATTTAATAATTGCTTATTTATTAAATTTATATGCAGCTCATTTCAATCACTTATTAGCATGCATGCTGGTAGTGCTAAACTATAGTTTACTGTTACACTCAAGTTGGGTTACTTAAACTGAAATGCATCAGAAGATACTTTATTCTGCAAAATCATTTGTTTCCTGGGATGCCTTGTGTTTTATATTTGAATTTCACCATTTGGCGAAAAGATGCTGACCCTTCTGCCTTCTCCTTTATAGGTTATGGTAAATTCAGCCATTATATCCAGCTCTTCCTGTGTGAATACAGCTCCAGCCACCATTTTCTCTTCCAGCTGCAGTGCTTCAACTCAAGTCACTATCACTGCATCTGCCCCCCAGAATGCTGTGCCATCGATCTTAGTAACCTCTCCTGTGGGAAGGCCAGGTGGAGTATGGATTTCACTTTTGAATTATTTCTGGGAAAACACTTTGAGTTTATGGTTCTGGACCACCAGATAATTTTTGAATTAGAATTGACTGTTTAGTCCTTAGAAGACATTGAAGACATTCACTTGATCTTCTGGAGGAGTCAAATGTATCAAATCAAATCAAATTTATTATTGCAGTCATAGACCAAAACAAATAAAAAAAATATTGAATACACAATCAAAAGTTGTAGGATAAAATGATAAATAACAGATAAAATCCATGATAAAATCTAGTCTATCATTTATGCATTGTCAATACTACTAAAATTACAATCCATAAGCTGTGAGGTCTATATTCAGTTTGATACTATTAGAATAAGGAATAAACAAGGTTGCCCCATTTGTATAAATTAGCTAAGGTGTATTAGGCACTTAAAGCTAGCCACAAATGGTATACATACATGCATACGTACACACACACAAACATACACATACACACATATATGTATACACACATATACATATATACACACATACACATATACATAGATATACAGATAGATAGATAGATAGATAGATAGATAGATAGATAGATAGATAGATAGATACATACATACATACATACATACATACATACATACATAAAATGATAGAGATATAGATATAGATATGTATATATAGATATACATATATACAATACACGCACACACACACACACACATACACATATATACACACATACATATACAGTGATACCTCTTCTTATGAACTTAATTTGTTCTGTGGCCAGGTTCGTAAGTAGAAAAGTTCGTAAGAAGAAACAATTTTTCCCATAGGAATCAATATAAAAGCGAATAATGTATGCAAACGCATCCCAAAACTCACCCCTTTTGCCCTGTGTCAAGCTGCCAGTCAGAATTCAGACAAATAAAACTCAGAGTCCTTTTTATAAAAGTTCAAAAGTGAATTTATCAAAATCAGATCTAGAAGCATCGAAAGAAAAGCAAAGTCTGAGAAAATGGTGCGATACAAGCATATATCAAAACCCCTTTTCCAACCCTCTTGGGACAATGCCCAATCCCCAATGTCCATATTCATCAGGTGGGACATCTTGGCCCTCACGTCACTCTTCTGGAATTTTTCCTCTAACGGTCTTCTCCTGGTACCTAGGAAAACGAAACCTAACTCTCCTCCTGTGCTCTTCCCACCTACACCCTTATCTCTTACCCACCCCGTAACTATTGACAACCAAGCGAAAGAATGCAGCAGCATAGCGAAGGTTGACACCCTGCCTGTAAATGGGAAGAGTAGAACCACCACCATGGCTGGAATCTACTAATGAATGAAAATTACTCAAATTACTCACTCTTGCTCTCCCCCACACCCCGCTTCTCCCTCCAATAGAGGGATCGAAGGGAGGGATCGAGGGATTCCTGGGGTGGGGGTCTAAACTCAATCCAGTTTGCCAGGATTGAGATCAGACTGAGGTTCTTGATGGAAGTATCTCAGCTTCGATTGCCTTTTTTGGGGGCCCCGAAAGTGTGCATGCGTTATAAGAAAACTAGGGGAAAGCGTTACGGGATGTCTAAAGCGAGCCACACCTCTCGCTCTCTTGCTTGCTGCTATCAGTTTTATATGAGCTGATCTATAGATGCGTGGAGGAAACCTTACCGGTCAACTAAAGTGCAACTTATTTATGGGACTGTTCGCCTATACATGCACACGCAGCAGCCCTACATTTACAGTGAGTCCCTCCCGAGATTCGTGGAGTGAACGGTGGCTTTTTCTTTAGAGCTACAGACACCACTGGGGCAAAACCGAAGAGGGATCCCTCCGAAAGGAGTTGTCATTTAAAGTCATTCACACTTCAGAGGAAGCCTTGGTGAAGCTAAAGGGTTTCGTTGCCGAGTCCTTGGAAAGGAAGGACCCATCTGCAAACTCGCCTTGCCTGTTTCCCGGCTGGTAAAAATGTCAAGTAGCCCGCCGAATGCCACCCCCATGCCGGGGGGGGGGGGGGAGAGAAAGGGAGGAAAAAGTGTAATGCGGAGCAGAGGCGGCGCGCAAGGGCCCCCTTGGCACAGCTGCCTGGTGCCTCCCTGAGGCTCAGGCCGTTCCCAAGCTGTTCCTCTGGTGACTCTTCAGCGGTCAAGCAGTGGTGGCGGCATTTGGCGGGTTACCCAGCATAGTTCCCTCTAAGGTGAGTTGTGCGGCATAGCGCACTTAGCTGCAGCTGTCAGCACACGTTTTTTGAACCCTGCCCAGGAGCCAATCACCTACCTTTTGCAAAAGCCTACCTTTGGCGATTGGCTCCTGGGCAGGGTTCAAAAACTGAAAGCTGCAGCTAAGTGCGCCCTGGCTAAGTGCGCATGGGGGGGGGAAGCGGCCGCCTCCCCCCCTGCAGAACCAGGCGAGCATGTTGCTGTCGGGGCAGCTGACGTCTCCTGACGTCAAGCCGTGCGCCGGCCGGGAAAGTGGTGCCCTTTTCAAACGCTGCTGCTTTCCTGCACCGCCACAACAACAAAGAAACACAGGAAAATGTCCGGTCGACCGCCCAAGATGCGCCAGCCAGAAGGACGCTGCCCAGTCCCCCCAGCAAGAGGCGTGGTGAGGAGAAAGCTTCCTGCATGGGTCAGGGTGAGGGCTTCCCGGGGCAGAAGGCGCAAAAGCCTCCGTTTCCCCTCCCTCCTCCTGTTTTACACAGCCAGGAGTCGAGTATCTTCTGGGCTCTTCCGAGAGTCGCAGCAGCAGCTGGTGGGTGAGTTGAGGACGGGTCGGAGGAGAGGCTGGGAGCAAGAAAGGCTGTTTGATTTCCTCCACAGCAAGGAAGCAGAGAAGCAACCAGAATATAGAAAAATACATTTGTGGTCCTGTAGTCCTACCCCCTCCTCGAGCATGAGAACTTAGAGCCGGCAAAGGTTTTTCTTATTTTGAATGTTCCAGGCGGGCTGGCAGGGGGATGGGGAGCGCGCACGCCCGACATTGAATATCACCTTCGCCTGCCTCCGCTGTGAGAAGAACGGAGAGAGAACGAGAGACAGTGAGAGCAACAGACAGAGCAAGATAGAGAGAAAGTGAGAAAAAGAGAGGGAGAGAAAGAGGGGCAAGAGAAAGGGTGATAGCAAGAGAGAGAGAACAAGAGAGAGAAAGAGTGAGAGAGAGAAAGAAAGAAAGAAAGAAAGAGAGAGAGATGAGAGGAAGGAAGAGAGTGAGAGAGAGAGAGGAAGAAAGCAAGAGAGAGAGAAAGCAAGAGAGAGAGAGAGAGAAGAGTGGAAGGAAGAGAGAGAGAGAGAGAGAAATGATAGAAAAAAGGGGAGGAAAAAGAGAAATGAGAAAATGATTGAGGCAGAGAATGACAGGAAAGAGAGAGAAACAGAAGTGACTCTTGATTTAAAGCATATGGTAAAAGCACTTAAATAATAACAAAGAAAAAAAAACCCAGCCCTCACCTGTTTTTATTAATAGTTATGTTTTTGGTTTTGCTGGTTGTTTTAGTTTTAATAGTAATGGATTTTGTTTTTTTTTAATTATTAATTGCTTTTAATAAAAAAGGGATTATTTATTTATTCATACATACATACATACATACATACATACATACATACATACATACATACTTCTGTGCCGCCCAGTCCCAAGGGGACTGCTGCGCAGACACTATACTTTTCCGCCCACACCAGAAAAAAATTAGAGGGAACATTGCTACCCAGCATTTTTACCTGCCTTTGGCTCCCTCCCTCTCCGGCCTTTGGCGGTAGACCCAAGCGCTCATGGCAGTTGCTGCCTTGAGCCACATGCGGGGCGCAATGGGCAGGCAGCAGCTCTGAAGGCACAGCCGCCTAAGGACTCCATGGGCACTGCCCTCTTTTGGCCGCTGCAGCAGAAATGACCGTGGGGGTGGGTGCCAGGTGAATCACCCGCTCTCTCCCTGAAGGGAAACTACTGGCAGCTGCGCGAGTGGGCAGCCCGGTATCCAGGCCCATTCTGGGGGGGCTCTGACACGGGAGACACTGCAATGGGACACTCCGCACCACACCGACTGCGAGGGACTCCCATCCCCCCCCAAGGCTTTCTCCTGTGATTGACCTGGGGGAACTTTCAGCCACTATTGGTTTTGGGTTTTTTTGACAGTGGCTGGGTATTTGAGGAGGGGGCTCAGGATGCTAACCGGGAAGGCAGACCCTCATTCATTCTGTCTCCTCCTTCTCCCTGCCTGCTCATGTGCGCCCTCATCCCCGGCTGCTGCGTTCCTCGATCAAGAAGCCTTTTCACTTTTTTTGGCCTCTAGTTTGTTCAGTGTGGAGCGGGATCAGTAGGAGATGGAGGAGGAGGGCACGCATCTCTCCTCCTCGCTTCCGCTTCTTCTTCCACCGCTCCTTCCAACTAAGACAGTTTTCGAGCCCATGGGGGGAGTGGGGAGTTAAAGCCCGCTGCTTTGGGTGCCTTGAAGGGACTCCCCCAGAGGAAGCGGGTGCCAGGCACAGAGTGTGAGCCAGGGAGCCTTTTCTGAGACCGAAGCTCCAGTCCTTGCCATAGCCGGGATTCCCTGCCTCCAGACTGCCTCCGCAAGCTAAGGGAAAATCCCAGGCGCTTCGGCCGGCAACAGTCAGCGTTGGCAGTCTGGAGGCAGGGAATCCCGGCGGGGGCGGCAAGCAAATGGGAAATCCCAGCGGTGGCAGTCACAAGACAGGGAAATCCCTGCGGCATTAAGAGAGCGCATGCGCAGTTAGAGAGCACACACATCTGGGCTTGGGTTCGTAAGGTGAAAATGGTTCTTAAGAAGAGGCAAACAAATCTTAAACTCCGGGTTCGTATCTCAAAAAAATTTCATATGAAGAGGCATTTATAAGAAGAGGTACCACCATACATACATACATACATACATACATACATACATAAATATGATGAAGGCACATATTTGCGATCTTCTGGAGAGATGATGGAGATGCCATACAGCAATGATGGTGAAGTATGGCATGTGAGCCATATTTGCTTGCATACGAGTCACTGCCCTAGATCAGCTCCAGCGCACATATGCGCACCAGCCAGCTACTTCCAGTGGGCAGGGGTGGGCTTCTAGCCAGAACACCTAATCAGGCTTGCCTTCGTGGCTCTGGAAGTCCCGTGAATTTGAGCAGAGTTATGCTGCTGCGCCCGTGAAGATAGTGAAATTGTGCATGGAGACGCAGGTCTACCCATGTTCTGGTGAAGATTTTTACTTCTGCGCATGCGTGAAAACAAAAAACCATGCTGGAACACGGGCACATCTGCGTTCTCCGTGCACGATTTCGCTATCTGCATGGACACAACAGCATAACTCTGTTCAAACTTACGGGACTTCCAGAGCTGCGGAGGCAAGCCTGAGTAGGCATTCCAGCTAGTAGCCCACCACTGCCAGTGGGCCTCCGGGTAGGATGGTGGAGGGTGAAAAATGGGCCCACTGGAAGTTGGGAAATGGGCCATTTCCAGCCTCCTGAGGGCCTCAGGGGGGAAGGGCTGTGTTTGCTCTCCTCAGGCATTGAATTATGGGTGTGGCCATTTGTGCATGCACGATAACGCATGTGCACCCATTTTCGGCACCTAAGGAAAAAATGGTTCACCATCACTGGTATAAAATCTCCTGCCTCGAGTTGCATTGGAGCAGAAGTCCTCCACAGTCCCTTTCAACCATATGATTCTAAGTCAAATATTTCAGGATGGAAGCCTTTTAAGGAGCTGGTTATATTTATTTGTTTATTTAATTGGATTTGTATGCCACCCCTCTTGTGTTTTTGACTTTGTTCCATATTTTAGAAGATACTTGGCAGAGACAACAAGATCAGATCTGTTTGGGTTTTCAGTTTGACTTGGATTGTTGACCCGGATTAAATTCATTTTGGGAAGATTGAGTGGGATTTAGATTTGATTTCCCCAATGGATTCATTGCATACATTTTAAGGTCTGTTTTGTGGATTCCACTGCTTTCAAAATTAATTTAACACTTATCTCCCCACTTTTCAAATAGTGGTGTCAGTGTATCAATCACCCCCCATTCTGCCTGTCAATGATGCGGGGGAAAATGGCAATAGTACACCCCCTTATTCTTGTGATCCGAGTGGAAGTGACCTGCCTAGAGGTAATGTATCATTTTCTCTGACGTGTGGGAGTAATTTTAGCTGCATAAAATGAGTCAATTCTAGAGATGCTTATGGAATTACATTTGATTATATGCATTAACTAGTTTGTACTATCCAGATTAAAGTGCAATGTGGGACTTAATTATCTAACCGTTTTTGAATGCCAGAAACTTCTGATTCAGTTATTTTGGCTTGGAGAAATCTTTCAAAATATTTTTAAAAGACATATATTTCTCCTTTTGCTTAACTGCTGTGACAAGGGAAACATAATCATGGATGTCTCCAAGTCAGTAGTGGGTTCTAAAACCCATGTTACCAGTTCATGTGCGCATGCACAGAAATGTCTGGAGCAGGTGGGCGGAGCCTCCCACTGCCACTGCTAACAGTTCACAGAACCGGGCTGAACCAGGAGCAACCCTCTGATCCAAGTATTTGGAATACAGATTGAAATAGACCGACTGGTTGTGTCTTTCTAAGCTTGGCATTGGGGCTATCTGAATTTCCCTGATGTAAAAAGCTATACATCAAACACATTACAAGAGGGAATGGATTAGGAAAGTGAACTCTACTTATATGGTTCTTCCTTTCCAAATCCACTAGAAATAAAATGTTGATACTGTTTTGCAAAGAAAAACAAGGTTTTTAATAGGAACTCCATGACTTGGGAGTTGTCTTTCGGTTGAAGTTTGCAAATAGGGAATCCTCGGTTTATGACCATTTGTTCAGCAACTGTTGAAAGTTACAATAGCACTGAACTACTGGTATTTATGAGCTGTCCCTCGGAGTTTTTACTGTTGTGGCATCCCCACAGTTATGTGATTGCAATTTCTGATGTTCCATGAGAACACCCCATAAGCAAAGTCAATGGGGAAGCTGACTGAAAGTCAAAAGTTGCACTCGCATGAAGTCCTCACTTAAAAATCCACACTGTCCTTGCTTCAAAACAGCCTGCTTATGTGATATCGCATTTTATGACCATGTCTTTTAGGAGTGTCTCTTAACAAAGTACTCTGAGGACTACCTACATAGGATGGGTCAGGAATTGGCTATAATCAAAATAAATTGGGAGCCAGCTACAGGGCTATCTGCTTGCTTCAATTCTATATTTGCAAATATTGTATTAGATTTTTTTAAAGGATATAACAGTATTGACCATGCTTTGAAATGTTGATGTTAATAAATATAAGTAGAATAACAGAGTGGGAAGGGACCTTGGAGGTCTTCAAGTCCAACCCCCTGCTTAGGCAGAAAACCCTATACCATTTCAGACAAATTGTTGTCCAATCTCTTTTAAGTATAATTTGCAAATAGAATGTATGTTGTATTAAAATTTTTTAAAGATATAACAGTATTAACCATGCTTTGAAATGTTGATGTTAATAGGTATAACATTAGTTAGATTTTGCATTTAAAACTTAAGCAGCTGCAAATTACATCAATTATAATTTTGTGCAACAAAGGTTTCTGTTTTTAGCTGAATATTTAATGCTAAAGTTTCCACTAAATTGTACCTTATATTGTGGCTTGTGCATGTTGCAAAAGAAACAGAAAGTACACAAAAAGCAAAAAAGGCAACAACTTAAAAAGGAAAATGGGCTATTCAGTTTCTAGCTTCTCTTTTTGTTGTGCTTCTGCTAATTTGTGGTGTTACATAAACATTTAGGACAGGGAGTTCTACCATTCAGTGGTTTAAAAAGTAAAGTATACAATAGAAAAGGTGAAATAGATTGCAGAAGGCTGACTCAATAATAATTGTATTTTTCCCATGCTGTGATCTGTCCTAACAGTTGCATAGAATAATTTTTGTGAGAAGCCAAGCTGGGGAATTTAGATGTCAGTTTTAGTTGTTTTTCCAGGTGTTATGCACCTTTCTGATAGTTGCAGATTTTGGTTCATCCGATGTCATGGGTACCTCTCCTATTGGTAGTCCTTGGCTTACAACCGTTCTGAAAGAAGTGACTTCTGACACATCCTTGCACTTACAACCATAGCAGCATCCCCATGCCATACGAGCAGAATTTGGTTGCTTGGCAACTGGCATGTATTTACAATGGTTACAGCATCCCAGGATCATGAGGTCTCCATTTGCAACCTTCCCAGCAAACCTCTGTGAAGTCAATGGGGGAAGTTGGTTTGCTTAACTGCAATGAGTCACTTAACAATTGTGACAAAATTGGGTGTGACTTTAACAGCTGCCTTGTTTATCAGCAGAAATTGGTTGCAATTGTTGTTATTTGAGGACCACCTGTATATGAACTTTTTGAAGGGAGATGATGGATTCACTTAACAACTGCAGTGATTCACTTAACAACCATGGCAAAAACAGTTGTAAAATCAGGCACATCATTCTTAATTGGGTTCATAAGTCAAGGACTGCCTGTATTTTCAGGTACAGCTAAAAAAACACAGTGTTTTTTCTCCCAGTGCAGAATTAATCAAACTAATGAATTTTTCTAAAGTTGACTTTCTTTTCATAACCATAGTTGTTTAATAAACTTAATATTTAAATGCTAACCACGCGGGAGAAAATATCTATAAAGTCATTTTATAGGAATTGGTGGACAAACATGAGAAAAGGGCAAATATGCACACCTTCTAGGGATGCCTGTGAAATGCAGTGACCAAGTTCTTTTCTTTTTCAGATCCAAAGGTTCTGCAGTATTATTTTAATTTGGGCTTGCAGGTAGGTGGTCTATACAAGCCAAGTGGTACAACCACCTTTTATGAGAGTGGGGTGTCAGTCTTTGGGGGGGGGACAGATGCTTTTCAAAATGTTCTGAAGTCTGACAGGGAATCCTTCACTTGAAATCTACACAAGACCTGGAACTTTTCTTAAAATATTGTAAATATACTGCTCAAAAAATAAAGGGAACATTCAAATAACACATCCTGGATCTGAATGAATGAAATATTCTAATTGAATACTTTGTTCTGTACAAAGTTGAATGTGCACAACAGCATGTGAAATTGACTGTCAATCAGTGTTGCTTCCTAAGTGGACAGTTTGATTTCACAGACGCTGGATTTACTTGGAGTTATATTGTGTAGTTTAAATGTTCCCTTTATTTTTTTGAGCAGTGTATATTGCTTTTATCCATGCTGACTTCCTAAGCTGATGTTCTCTAGCTAAGTAAATATTTGCCAGTGCTGACAAGCAGATTGCAAGAGAAGCAGCATTGATGAATATAACAAGAATTATATTACTTCTTTAAAGCATACCCAGTTTCCTTTTTTGTTAATGTTTACAAAAGAAATAGATTCCCATTCTTATTCTATATTATTTGTCTCCTGCATAAAGCATAGAAAAATAATTTCTGCTCCTTTGTAAAGATTGTTGTTGTTTTAACCATTTAATTGTGTCCAACTCTTGCTGACTTTATAGGCTCTTCATTCTACTCTATCAAGCACAGCTTCTTTCAGTTGTTGGATGGCATTTTTGTATCAGATTTGCAATAGTACTTAGCATTTAGACTTCTGAATCACTCCACATTTCTTTACAGCCCTCTCTAAACAGTTTACAGAGTCCGCACATTGTCCCTCAACAATCCGGGTCCTCTATTTACTGACCTTTGAGGGATGGAAGACTGACAGTCTTGAGTCGGTCAGGATTGAACTCCTGATAGAGTTAACCTGCAATACTGCATTCTAACCACAGTGCCACCCTGGTGATTATTATAAGTAATACTGTAAATAAACAGTTTCTAAACAGGAAATATCTCAGTTGCTGGAATTCCTGTAACCTTACCTTTTCCATCTCAAATCTTGCTAAAGAGGAAAAAAAATCAGCTTGGAAAGAATTAGGCTTCAGGTAGCCCCTAATCAGCCACTAAATACACTGCTCAAAAAAAATAAACAAGAGAATATAACTCCAAGTAAATCAAACTTCTGTGAAATCAAACTGTCCACTTAGAACACTGATTGACGATCAATTTCATTTTGTTGTCACCACATTCAACTTTGTACAGAACAAAGTATTCAATGAGAATATTTCATTCATTCAGATGTAGAATGTGTTATCTGAGTGTTCCCTTTATTTTATTTTATTTTGAGCAGTGTAATTGACCACACTCCAGAACAAAGATTCCTGTTAATGGTCTGCTGACTAGGATTAAGGTGTGTTTTGCCCTGGGTCCAGTGTCTTGTGTAAAATAGTTGAATTCTGCAGGCCACTTCCTAAGTAGTCCTAAATGGACAGATTTCAACAGCTGCTTTGTTGGTCTGGGGAGCAGTAACTCACCTTCTTAAAATTTGTGTGTCTTGAATTGTGCTAGTATTACCACCAGACCTGCTGGAACCCTATGATGTATGTACAGCAACCGGTGTCACCGCCACCTCGCGTGGAAACCTATCAGACCTATTCAGAGCAAGTCTCTGTGGTTGATTCATCAACACCTCTGCCTTACAACGATGGAGGGAGGAACGATGCGCACCAGATGCCTGCAGATTCCTCATCCACAGGTTGGTCTCTATTTTAAAGTTTAAGAATGTTGAGTTGAGTGTCACCAACTTAAATTTGGCATGGGAAATTCAATACAGGTAGCCTTTGACTTACTGCTATGATTGAGCCCAACATTGACTTACTACTATGATTGAGCCCAGCAGTCTTCGGAGAGGGGTGACATACAAATCTAATAAATAAAATAATAATAATTTCTGTTGTTGAGACATTTTTAAGTGAGTTTTGCCCCATTTTAATAATAATAATAATAATTTATTAGATTTGTATGCCGCCCCTCTCCGAAGACTCGGGGCGTCTCACACCTTTCTTGCCATAGTTGTTAAATGAATCACAGCAATTGATAAATTAATAACCTGGTTGTTAAGTGAATCTGCCTTCCCTCTTGACATTTTATTTATTTTTTATTTATTTATTTTGTCCAATACACAATGAGGGTTTTAGTGGGTATATATATATATATACATAGTAAAATCAGAAGGTTTCAAAGGGGGATTACATTGATCCCAAAACATTGCAACATGACCCCATCATAAATATGAGCCAATTGCCTAGGACAGTGATGGTGAACCTATGGTACGGGTGCCACAGGGGGCACGTGGAGCCATATCTGGTGGTATGCGAGCTGTTAACCTAGCTCAGCCCCAAAGTGCATGATTAATTGCCCAGAGGCTCTGGGAGGGCATTTTTGACTTCTGGAGAGTCTCCAAGGGGATGGGGAGAGCATTTTTGCTCTCCTCAGGCACCAGAGAAGCCACTGGAGCCTGCGGAGGATGAAAAACGGGCCTACCAGGCCCACCAGAGGTTAGCAAATGGCTGTTTCAGGCCTCCAGAGGGCCTTCGGGGGGGACGGGGGAGGCCATTTTCGCCATCCTCAGCCATTGAATTATGGGTGTGGGCACTCACACATATGCGATAGCACATGCACACGGGCTTTTGGCACCCGAGGAAAAAAGGTTCGTCATCACTGGCCTAGGATCTGAATTTTGATTATGCAGTGATGGGGATGCTGCAATGGTGATTGTGTGGAAAATGGTCCCTAATTCACTTTTTTCAATGTCTTTGTAGGTTTTAATGATAACTAAATGAACTGTTGTAAGTTGAGGACTACCTATACTTTCAAAATATTTTCTAGGATTCCCCCCCTCCCCCCCCATACAGGTAGTCTTCAACTTGCAACTATTTGTTTAAGCTACTGTTCAAACCAGTGGTAAAATCCAATATTCTTTTTACTATCAGTACTGTGGACATGACATAGTGGGTGTGGCAGGAGAAGGGTACTCCAAAATCTCCATACTCTCCCCCCCCCCTTCCTGGGACCAGCCAGTGGTGGTATTTGCCGGTCCTCCAAACTACTGGCAGAACCTGCTGGATTGTACCCCTGGTTCAAAATTACAGCAGTGTGAAGAAAAGTAACTTTGAGCTGGTCCTCACACTTACAACCACTGAAGTATTCCCAGTCACATATTCCAAATTTGAGCATGTGGCAATTGGCATTCATTTATACCCATTAAACCATCCTGGTGTCAGGTGACACTCACTTGAAACTTGCCCAGCCAACTTCTGACATGCAAAGTGAATGGAGGAAACTGGATTCATTTAATGACCATGTGGTTTGCTAAACAGTTGCAGTGAATTGTTTAATAACCATGGCAAAAAAAAGGTACAACTCACGTAAGTGCCTTGCTTAGCAATGGAAATTCTGGTGGTAATTGTGATCATATGTCAAGGATACATTCATAGTTTCCGCCATGTCTTCAGCCAGAGTGATGGATGGGCTGTTTTTGATGCCAAGACTTCATTATTTATTTGTTAACCTGGTTACCTGCCTGATTTTTTGGTTTTTTAAAAATCTCATTTTTCTCTTTATGGCATAATTCCTTCTAGTAACTTCCTTAATGATATAGTTAGCATTTTATTTCATTTTACACCATTTTGCTAATGTAATAGTGAACAGAAGCATAATTAACTCTTTACCGTTCTAGTGAGACTCTGGTGAGCAAGATCAAAACAAAGGATTTTATAGATCTAACATAACCCTTGAATAATTTTAAAAGGTAAAGGTGAGAGAGTCCCTGTGGATTTTACTCCGCTAATTGTTGACAACTATAGGGGGTGGTGCCCATCTTCATTTCAAAGCCATTGAGCCAGTGGTGTCTCCGAAGACATTTCTATGGCCAGCATGAAGTCATGGAGCACTGTTAGTTTCCCACAGAAGTGCTACCTACTGTATTTTTCGGAGTATAAGACGCACCTTAGTTTTTGGGGAGGAAAATAGGGAAAAGAATCTGCTTACCAGGTATTCATCTGGCTAGCATCCTTAGTCTGGTCACTTTCAGCACATTATTTTATCTCCTGGTTAGCGCTTTAAAAAAACCCTTATTTGGAGAGGGTAACAATAAAAGAGGTTGCAAGCCAGTAAGAGCTGGGAACATTGTTAAAACCTGGTTAGGGCTAGAAAGAAACATTCAGAGCAAGTAGAACAATAAAAATACCCTACAAAGACAAGTTTGAAAAATAATATTCACAGAGAGTAACAGTGAAATAGCTTGCAAGTGCTGTGAGCATTGTTTGCATCTGGTTAGGGCTGGAAAGAAACATTTGGAACAAGTTAGAGCAATAAAAAAACCTGCAAAGACTTAGGGCTTGGAAAACATTCTTAATAGAGAGTAACAATGAGAGCTTGCAAACTGTAAGAGTTGGGAACATCGTTAGCACCAAGTTAGGGTTGGAAAGAAACTTGGAGCAAGTTAAAGTAATGAAAAAAACTCTGCAAAGACTTAGAGACTGGAAAACATTCTTTGCAGACAGTAACAATGAAAGAACCTAATTAGGAAGATTGTTAGAACCTAATTAGGGCTGGGAGGTGGAAAGCTTCGGAAAAAAGCTGCATTCAGAGTATAAAACAAATCCTTTTTTTAGGGCCCCGACCCTCTGGAATCAACTCCCCCTGGATATTAGGACTGCCCTCACCCTCCTTGCCTTTCACAAACTCCTCAAAACCCACCTCTGCCGTTAGGGATGGGGAAATTGATTCCCCTGGGCTGTCTCCACTTTATGTATGGTCTGTATGAGATGGATGATTTTTTTAATGTTAAGGGTTTTAAACTGTTTTTTAAATATTGGATTTGTACTGTTTTCTTGTTGTAAGCCGGTCCGAGACCTCGGAGAGGGGCGGCATACAAATCTAAATAATAATAATAATAATAATAATAATAATAATAATAATAATAACAACAACAACAACAACAACAACAACAATAATAATAATATTTATGAAAAAGGTGCATCTTATACTCCAAAAAATATGGCATGTATCTACTTGCATTTGCGTGCTTTTAAACTGCTAGTTTGGCAGGAGCTGGGGGAGAATGGGAACTCACTGCCATTGCATGGCACCTGGGTTTCGAACCTGGGTTGCCGGCTTTCCAGCCAACAAGCTCAGCCTCTTAGCCACTGAGTCACCACCCTGAAAAAGTGATTAACCATATTTTGCTCAATTTCTGATGATTTGACAGGACATAGTTATGTAACAAGATGGAAGTAATTTGCTGTTTCCTTTTTTTCTGCGTAGTCTCTAATTGCGCGATTCCTCTGTTGTAAATATGGGTGGTCCTTGACTTAACAACCATTCAAGGATACAACAGCACTGGAAAAAAAGTGATTTGTGAGTTTTTCACCCATAAAAATGTGGACACTTGGCAACTAGTTCATATTTATGATGGGTTGTTTGATCACCTTTTATGACGTTTTGACAAGCAAAGTCAGTGGGGAAACCAGTAATGCAGTAGTACATTTAATAACGGTGGCAAGAAAGGCATGGCAGAATAAATAGGGCAAAATTCACTTGGTAACTGTCTCCTTTAGCAACAGAAATTTGGGAGTCATAAGTCAAGGACTATCTGTACTTCTTGGTATAGCTTTTGAATATCGGTCAGGTCTTCAAAAGAAGATTGAGCTTCTACCTTCTAGGCTAGGCAAAACTGCTCAGTAATCCTGAGCTTTGGATTATGGATTCCTTCAATAATCCAGTTATAAGTCTGCCACTTTCCAATTTTAATAATGCTGCTTTCCAGACTTTGCAGTAATACTAATATATTTTCTCCCTGAGGAGCATAGAGGGGGAAAAAAGACAGCTGCGGTTGAAAAAAAAATAGCATTTTTCTTTTCGATAAGAAAAATGAACCATTTCCTTTACTGCCAGGAGATATTCCTTGAAGCTGCTCTGATATATATACAGTGTTCCCTCGATTTTCGCGGGTTCAAACTTCGCGAAATGGCTATACCACGTTTTTTCAAAAAATATTAATTAAAAAATACTCCGCGGTTTTTTTTCTATACCACGGTTTTTCCCACCTGATGACGTCATACGTCATCACCAAGAGTCACTTCTCTCTCTCTTTCTCTTTCTTTCCTGTCATTCTCTGCTTCAATCATTTTCTCATTTCTCTTTTATTCTACCTTTTTCTATCATTTTTTCTCTCTCTACCTTCCACTCTCCCCCCTCTTGCTCTCTCTCTCTTTCTCCCTCTCTCTCTCCCTCTCTGTGAGAACGCCTGCCCCGCCTATCCGGCAGCCCCCTCGCTGATAGCTGGGACGAAAGCGCTCTCAGCTAAGGGACTGTGAGAGGGGCGAGGCAGGCATTCTCAAAGCGCTCAGAGCGGCTACCGGCCGAATGAGGAGGATGAGAAGCCGTAGCCGCCAGCGCTGCTGCAGGAGGACCTGTGTCCCAAGAAAGCCGGTGAGAGGGGTGGATCGGGCGGGCGGGCGGTAGCAGCGAGGGGGCCGGAGGTGCTGGGGGGGCGGGGGCAGCCGACATTCAAAACAATCTTTGCCGGCCTCCGCACTTTCGTCGCTCCCCGCCCCCAACTTCAAGCCCTTGCGCGGCCTTGGAAAAAGGGTGCGCATGCGCAGATGGTGTTTTTACTTCCGCACCACTACTTCGCGGAAAATCGACTTTCGCGGGAGGTCTTGGAACGTAACCCCCGCAAAAATCGAGGGAACACTGTGTATATATATATATATTGCTTTTTTAATTAAAAAAAAACCTCAGGAAAAGCAATTCTGTAATACAACATGTGACACACAGTTCATTATAGAAAGGTTTCTCTAGCACAGTGGTTCTCAACCTGGGGGTTGGGACCCCTTTGGGGGGTCGAACAACTGTTTAACAGGGGTCGGCTAAGCCTTTGGAAAAGACAAATTTCCCATGGTGTTAGGAACTAAAGCTTCTATTCTAGTGCTTTGGAACATATCTTTACAATCCGACCAATCAGGCGTTTACAGTGGGGGTGTCCCTCTCACATTCCTGCCAATCAGCTTAAAGCTCTGTTGGGAGAATTGGTGCTAGACTTAAGGTTGGGGGTCACCACAACATGAGGAACTGTATTAAGGGGTCGTGGCATTAGAAAGGTTGAGGACCACTGTGTCTAGCACCTATTCAGTTCATACTAAACACCATTGGAACATACATTTATTCAGTCAGTGGGATCTCTAACTTTGCAATTGTGGTATTCCAGGAATGGAAACTCATGCTTTTCAACATGAGTAACAGCGGCAATCATTGGCTCTCTGTTTTTGTTATGTGTGCTCCCATACAACGTGTGCTGTGGAAGAGAGGAGGATTTTATAGTAATTAGCTAAAATTGGCATTCTTGCAAATTGGCAATATGTATGTGTAATCCTTGACTTGGTCCACAACGGAGCACAAAACTTCCATGGCCGAGTAAGATTTGCACCATTTTACAACCTGTCTTAATAATAATAATAATAATAATAATAATAATAATAATAATAATAATAATAATAATAATAATAATATTTATTATTATTATTATTATTATTATTATTATTATTATTATTATTATTATTATTTATTAGACTTGTATGCCGCCCCTCTCTGAGGACTCGTCTTGCCTCAGTTGTTAAGTGAATCATTGCAGTTGTTAAATAACTAACATGGTTATTAAGGGGATCTGGCTTCCCCCTTGATTTTGCTTGTTCAGAAGGTTGCAAGAGGGGACCACATCATCCTGGGACATTGCAATCATCATGAATAAATGCCATTTGCCAAGTGTCTGAATTTTGATCCCAAAAATGTGAAAGTTGATAAATTGGGAGGGACTGCTTGGGTTTAAATGACAGACAAATCCATCTGATATAGTTAATTGACCAGGGCAAAATATAAATCAAATCACTTGGTAAGTCTGAAAAACCAAGCTGGTGATAGATTTTGGAAAAAGGGTTCCATGATTGAGAAGACTTGGTGGCGGAACAAAGCAATTAAAAAGAATGAATTTGTTGCGACCTTAGCAACAGCCGGGGTTACTCCTGATTGGCCAGTTCTGGGAGCGGGAATTTCTGGAGCCCATATTGGCTGCCGCACCTGACAGCTATTTGTAAGAGCTGTCGGGCACGGCTGAGGCGTTTTTATTCCAGTGTCTGCTTTGCTGTTCAGTTTTAGTTTGTGCCTGTTCTCTAGTTCCTTGTTAAGTCAATGAAGAGTTATTTCAGTGTTCCAGTTGTGATACATAACAGAATTCATCATTGGGGATGAAGATGGAGGTCTTGACACATCTGTACATGAGATTTAATTCAGGGGTTCCCAAACTGTGGCCTGTAGAGCCCTGAGGGCCCAGGGTGTCACCACAGGGGTCCATGAATGCTCGAACGAATGCTATGATTCAGGCATTCATGGCCATGGTCCGTGGCCACAAGAGGGTCAGAACCAGGTGGGGGTTCCTACTCACTGCCGCTACCAGTGCAATGCGCGCACAGCTCGAGGTGCCCAGGAGGCGTGCGCACATCCCGCGAGATTTTGCTTCTGCACATGCGGAAGCAAAATTTTGCGAGAGGATGCGCACGTGCAATTTCCACACATGTGCAGAAGCAAAAAATCGCCAAAACTTCACACGCATATCCTCTCATGAGATTTTGCTTCCTGTGCATGTGCAGAACCAAAATCTCGCCAGGACACCCACGCCACCCACTGGTTACCTGGAGCTGTGCGCACATCACAGTTTTTGCTACCAGTGCGCAGAGAGGCCGATACCGGTAAGGAACCCAATGCTGGTCAGAACCACTGATTTAGTTGATTCTGTCCTGTAAGACAGCAATGCAAGGCATGGTTTAATTCAGTGGCCTAAGATTTAAAATGATACCTTTATTGAAGTCAATAAAGGATATAGAATTAGGTTCAATGAGATCAATTAAGCAACTCCAAACATTGTTTTGCAATCAATTACCAGTCAAATAATTAAGACCTTAACCTGTCCAGGACCTTCACATCTAATTATTTAAATGTCCAAGAAACGCACCCTCTCCTGATCTTTTATGTGCAATGTTTCCCCCTTTTTCAGATGCCTTAGCCATCCCAGAATCATCCTCTTCACCACCTTCTGGAACCGTCTATTACCCTGTGCCAGGATATGAATCTTGCGTCTCATTTGTGCCTGCATACCACTGTGTCAGTTCTTGGTATCCAGTCAGTGCATCCTACGGGAACTCAGCCCGAAATCAGAACAGTGCCAAACCCAGCCAATTCCATCAGGTTAACTACATCGCCTCAACCAATCCGCAACCACATTTTGTAGCTCAAAGCATGTAGATTCAGAAGGATTAAGTCCAGGAGCCTTCCCCTACTGGGAACTATAATTCCCCGAATGCTGTGGCACACCCACAGAAGGTAAACCCAAACCAGCAGTCTCCAACCTGGGCAACTTTTAAGACTTGTGGACTTCAAGTCCAGAATTTCCCAACCAGCACGATTCTGGAAATTGAAATCCACAAGTCTTAAAGTGGCCAAGGTTGGAGACGCCTGATCTAAAGGTTACCCGCAACTCTTCCTGATTTGACGTTGGTTGGTTCAATTCTTGTCCTTCTACCATACTGTTCCCCTTGCTAACTATGTTGCGGTTTGTTTTTTTTTATGTTTTGTTTCAATGTTGATTTATATTTGTGGTGGGGGAAGGGTGCAGTCTTTATCACTTTAGTATCATGGACAATGATGTGAAGTTAAATTTCCGTTGGATATTGCTAATGCGTTCAGAGGATTTTCGTTTAAATTATTGGCATTTCTGCATCACAATAATAATGTTCATTAAGTCATTAGCTTAATGGCTTAACTCTGTAATGCTATTCTTTATCAGTTTTCATAATTATTGACTCTAGGGCATTATTGCCTCTTTAATACAAAGGAAACAACAGTGGAAAAGAACGTTTGACAGTAGAAATTTGGCCACTCTTCCTTAATCGTAACACCTTTCCAAAGTATGTTTAGTTTGAAAGACAGTCTTATTAACTGTTCTCTTTCTTTACTCTGGGCTTCTGAAAATGAAGACTTAGGCCTACTCAGGCTGACTACTATTCTTATCTGACTTTTGTCTGTAAAAACAATTTGCACAAATGGTGGTAAAATTGTGGGGGAGGTTTAGAAATTTGGCACCAAGAGCACTAAATAAATTTTAAAAGCACAAAAGCTTGTCTAGTCTTTCTTTGTTTGAGTGACTGAAATGGGATCAAGTATATTAAAACTACAAGGCTGGATGTCGACACTTCAAGTTACACCAAGTCAGAATAGAGACATCATCAGAAATAATGTGGAACTGTTTCAAATTGCTTTGATAAGACCACACTTGGAATACTACATCCAGTTTTGGTTACAACAAAGGTGTTGAGACTTTAGAACAGTGTTTCCCAACCTTGGCAACTTGAAGATATCTGGACTTCAACTCCAGGGAATTCTTGGAGTTAAAGTCCAGATATCTTCAAGTTGCCAAGGTTGGGAAACACTGCTTTAGAAAGAGCGCAGAAAAGAGCAATCAAGATGGCTAAAGGACTAGAACGGATGAACAGTTGCAGGAACTGGGTACATCTAGTTTAACGAAGAGAACTAGGGGTGGTACGATAAGTGTTCCAATAGTTGAGGGGTTGTCACAGAAAACACAGTGGTCAACCTATTCTCCAAAGCAACTTAAGGCAAGACAATAACAGGTGAAAGATCATTCAAGAGAGATCCAACCTAGAACTCTGAAAGTTCCTGTCAGAACAGTCAGTGGAATGGCTTGTCACCAGAAGTTATAGGTGTTCCATCACTGAAAGTTTTTAAGACATTGTGGAAAGCCATTTATGCAGAATGATATAAGGGTCACCTGCTTGAGCAGGGATTGGGACTAGAAGACCTCCAAGGTCCCTTTCAACTGTTGCGCTGTTAAATAGGTTCAAGTAACAGAATCTTGAAAGTCTGTGTTTCCTTTTCTCTCCCTTACTTCAAGAATGTCAAAATAGAGTCGCTAAGTTTCTATCACCCTCTTCCCTCCTTGGCCTTAACTCATATTTTACTAATAGTCTCTGCTGTCTTTTCCAAAGTCATCTGTGTGATTCTCTACACAAGGAAAAGACAAAAGGTAGGCTGAAGACTCTGAATTCTGTTTTTGCAAAATTTAAAATTCCGCATCAGAAGATTCCCTTGGCATTTGTTTGGCTATGAAGTTGCTTCAAGTCAGTGTGGTTGGTTTGCAGCATTTAATCTTTTTATCTTTGTGCCCTGGGGTGTGTGTACTTCTGTTTTTCAACCTTCTGACAAGCAATGTCAATGCAGCAGGACCGAAGTCTGTCTGTCTGTCTCTCTATATCTATCATCTATCTAACTACAGTATCTATCTATCTATCTATCCATCCATCCATCCATCCATCCATCCATCCATCCATCTATCTGTTAGAATTTGAAAAAAACTATTCTCAAAAGACAGGTATTCCAAGTTCTAACAGTTGTACAGGGATGAATGGATGGATGATAGGATAGATTAATTGGATTGATAGATAATCAATGGTTGATAGATGGTGGAAAGGATGATGGGTGATGATTGATGGATGATTGATAGATGATGATTATTAGATGATTAATAGATGATATAGATAGATTAATAGATAGATTAGATAGATAGTGCTCTCAGAATCTTGCCTTTAACAATCTGGGTCTTCATTTTACTGACCTTGGAAAGATAGAAGGCTGAGTCAAAGCTGGTCAGGAGCAAACTGCTGGCAGTGAGCAGTGAGTTAGCCTGCAATACTACATTCTAAACACTGTGCCACCCTGGCTCTTTACATTTCACTTTTGTGCAATGCTGACCTAGCTCTATGTGCACATCTGTGGTGTGTACAACCCTCCTTTAATGTCAGAAGCAACAATCAAAGTTCTGAACCCTTCAGATTTTCATTCATTCTAAGTTCCTCATGAGAAGATGAGAATACATTGGTGGGTAGTTAAAATGTAAAAATTGACATGCAATGAATTCTAGCTTCAGGATTCAGCATCTAAACCAGTGATGGCGAAACTATAGCACGGGTGCCACAGGTGGCATGCAGAGACATATCCGCTGGCACCCGACCTCTTGCCCTTCAACATGCATGTGTGTGCCAGCTAGCTGATTTTTGGCTCACACAGAGGCTCTGGGAGGATGTTTTTGGCTTCCACAGTCTCCGGGGCAATGGTGGAGGGCATTTTTACCCTCCCCCGGCTCCAGGGAAGCCTTTGGAGCCTAGGGAAGGCGAAACACGAGCCTACTGGGCCCAACAGAAACTGGGAAACAGGCTATTTCCATCCTCCAGAAGGCCTCCAGGGTTGGGGGGAGGTCTTTTCACCCTCCCCAGGCATTGAATTATGGATGTGGGCACTCATGGATGCTAGATAGCATGTGCACATATGCTTTTGGCACCCGAGGAAAAAAAGGTTCGCCATCACTGTCTAAACCAAACATGCAGAGGTAATGTTTTTTCATCAGATGGAGCCTCTAGCCAGGGTGACCTCCTCCTCTTATCACCCCAAATGCTCACACAGTACAGCATTTATCTAAATACTGATGGCTAAATGTTATTTTACAGCAGCTGGACTCAATTTGAAAGGTTTTGATTAAGACTAAGTTACTTTTTTTTAATTTGTCAAAGCTGGTTGGGGAATTCTGGGAGTTGAAGTCCACACCGTTTAAAGGGGCTGAGGTTGAGAAACACTGCTGCATAGCTTTGTCTAATAAGACTACCGTAGTTCTGTATTTCCTGAATTTAGAACAGTGAATCAGTGGAGCGACTTGCTTCCAGAAGTTGCTCCATCACTGGAAGTTTTAAAGAGATGTGTCTGAAATTGTATAAAGTTTCTTGCTTGAGTGTGTGTGTGGAGGCACTAGACCACCACCAAGGTTCCTTTCAACTCTGTTATTCTGTTAGATGTTCAGCTGCAATTTACTGCTTTATAAATTGGGTTTATTCCAGAAAATATTTAATTTCTGAAAAAGAGCCCTTCTGTTAGGCAAGGGTGATGACTCATAAATCTGGATGAAAAATCTTGGGGTTTTAGACAGACGGTGCATTAGCGTATTTTGATAAGTGAATTCCCAGCTGTGCCGACTTATGCAAGCTTATATTTATTGCACATTGCATGAGGTGTGCAGTTGTTGTTAAAAATGCATTGCTCTGGATACGGAATCTAGGGGCTAAAATTAATTAAATCAGTTTGTGATGATTGGATTGTCCTTTCCCACAGTCCTCGGAGATGGGACAATAGAGACCAAAACTGAAGTCAAGTATGGAAGCCTTCCAAATGGGAAAGATGAGAGTTTTTGCACCAGCAGTTTGCTTGGGGAAGCGCCCATTTGCTTAATAGGAGCTTTTAATGTCAAAGAATTTGGAGGAAGAAGCAGCTGGATTTAAAGTGGAATGGAAAGTTATGGCATTCCTCTCACAGCTATTCCTGCTCAAAGTCCTTTCCTTGTAAGCTGTTTCTCAAGTGAAGAATCTCCTCTGCTCACCCACAAGATTGTCCCTAAAAATAACACATCCATGTCCTGTTATAGAAGGCAGAAAGCAAATACAGCAAATTTCCTTGATTTACAACAGGTCATTCGTAGTCACCATTCATTGTTACTACGGCACTAAAAAAATGATGTAGGGCCGTTTTTCACACACATGACCCAGAGGTGGGCTGCTAAGGTAGAACAGTGACCTGTGCTCACCCTCCCCCTGCGTGTGATTTTGCTATCTGCCCAGGTGAAGTAAGATAATTGCGCTGGACTACGCTAGCACTAGAGCCACGGGTGCAAGAATATGTCACCATTCCACCTTAGCAGCCCACCTCTGATATGACTGTTGCGGAATCTCTGTGACCACATGATCACAATTCAAATGCTTGTAGCATCCCAAGGTCATGTGACCTGACAAGGTCAATAAGGAAACTAGATTCATTTAACAACCATGCTACTAAATTATCAACTGTAATGAATCACTTAACAACTGTGACAAGACAGGTGGTAAAATGGGGCAAAACTCATTAAAAAATGCCTTGCTTAACAACAGAAATTTTGGGCTCAATTGGCTCATAAATCGAGGAAAAACTGTAGTAAGATGTAGAATCATATTTTTGTAAAGGTAGATGCAAGATCAGCAGAAAGATGATCTGAATGAAAAAGGGCTGCACAGAAACATTCTAGCTGTAGTAGCAACAAGTGGGATAAATTTGACAGAATTTGACAATTTCCTCTATGGGATTCTGGCTCAGCTGGCTTAGCTGTTGGCTTAAAAGAGGACTATTTTCAGCTGCTTGTACTGCAGAGTCCCTGGGTTTGACCACATGCCAAAATAAACTCATCTCCAGAATGTCTCCCTTCTCAGAAGTTAAATGCCACACAGCATCCCTTCGACCCACCTTCGTAGATACGTTAGCTAGAGTATGATTTAAAGAAAGTTGGAAGGGACTTTGGAAGTCTTCTAGTCCAACCACTTGCGCAAAGCAGATGACCCTACAACATTTGGATGATTCTAATTAAGAAACCAAAAAAGAGACTTTCACATTTTTGGACAAGTTGCTACAAAAGTCCAGGACATGAGAATTTCAGGAGTGTCCATCTCTGCAAAGATTCAACCCATCCCCAAAATGTATATACTGAAACACTGAATGCACCAGGAGGTCTCTGGATTGGCACCATTGCTGCTGAGCATTTAATTTTCCTAAGTCCTGGAAAATACATTATCTCTGAAACTGCTAAGTTGCTACTTTTGCTGAGGTTGTTTCCAAATAAAGCCAGTTAATGCTGCAGAGATATTGGGTGTTAATATTACAATTACCAGGCTTGTCTTATAGCATCCAGGATGCTGAAATGATTATCAAAGGATATGAATATTAATAAAAAGGATATGAATTTTGAAACTCTATTGCCAATAATCCTAGGAGGAATTTGAGGTGCGGATCCATCAACTATTTTGTGTTGGGAATGCAGGTGTGTAAAATTCAAAGAATACAGCAATAGAAATAGCATACCACTTATATACCACTTCACAGTGCTTTACAGCCACCTCTAAGCAATTGATAGCATTTTGCTCCCAACAATTTGGGTCCTTATTTTACAGACCCTGAAAGGATGGATGGCTGAGTCAACCCTGAGCCAGTCAAGACTGAACTCCAGACAATCAGCAGAATTAGCCTGCAAATATTACATTCTAACCACTGCGTCATCTTGGCTCATGTGATGTGCTTTTATTGCATACTTGCTCAAAACTAGTTTGTAGAAAAATCCCTGGGACAGTTTTATAGGTGAATTGGAGAACATTACTAGTACAGGGTGAAAAGAGGGTGATTTGAACATGGGGGCATGTGTGGTTTGTGTGTGTGTGTGTACACTCATGTGCACCCCACCCTATACATAATCATAGGTGAACCATGTGTGTGCATGCATGCTTTGGATAACTGAACACAGTAAATTCTAGAGCTCCACTTTTAACTCATTATGGTAATCGTTTACATTAAGAAAACAATATGCAACTTTAATAAAGGACATACAATTGAAACCATGGAAATTTGTATTGCTTGAAAGCGAAAAGCCCATTTATATTTGGAACAGTCCCCCTGCAAGTTGGGTCTTGGCCTCCTACATTGCTTCACATCTGTTGGTCCTGGACAGTGATCAATGGCCAAAAGATAAAACGTAAGACATTGGGAAGCAGAGTCGCTAACCAAGTTGAAGGTGAGAGAGATGATGTTGCGGGGAAACCAACGTTGAATTAATAAAAATGCACCGATCCAAAAGTGATGGTGGGAGTAACCAGAACTACCCAGAGGACATCATGAAGCCCAAGGGAATAAATATTCTGTAGATTCTGACCTTTTTCAAAGGCCTGGACCTTTTGAATGAATGGTTTGGCATCGGTAAGTCTGAGAAAGCAAATTAAAGAGGAAAAAAAACCAGTGTGCTGTGGCTATCAAATAAGCTAACAGAATCTGGGGCCTACGTTTGTCAGGGACAACCTGGGAAAGAGGACGTGTCCCTAACTATGAAGAGTCTGTGATAGCAAACAGTTTCCAGGATGCTGATGCTCTATGGCAGTGATGGCGAATCTTTTTTTCCTTGGGTGCCAAAAGAGTGTGGATGTGCACAATCGCACATGCGCGAGTGCCCACACTCATAATTCAATGCCTGGGGAGGGCAAAAACAGCTTCCCCTGCCCCCTGGAGACCCTCTGGGGACTGGAAACATCCTGTTTCCCAACTTCTGGTGGGCCCAGTAGGCTCGTGTTTCACCCTCTCCAGGCTCCGAAGGCTTCCCTGGAGCCTGAGGAAGGTAAAGATGCCCTCCCCCATCCACCCAGAGGCTCTCTGGAAGCCAAAAACGCCCTCCCAGAGCCTCTGTGCAAGCCAAAAATCAGCTGGCCGGCACACACATGCACGTTGGAGCTGAGCTAGGGCAACGGCTCGCGTGCCAGCAGATAAGGATCCGCGTACCACCTGTGGCACCCATGCCATAGGTTCGCCATCACTGCTCTATGGCCAAGTGACTGAATAGCTCTACCTATAGGCGTGTGGTGATCTGCTCCTCCTGCCCATCGTTCCATTGGTTCCTCAACATGTCACAAGCATCTCCCCAGGAGTCAAAAACATCCTCTGAGGAGTCTATGAGTTTGGAATTTGAGGAACAGATGCTGGAAGCACAGTGAAGGGAGCTGGCACAAACCACAGGGCACTGGCTCTGTCCCGTATGCCTGATATTCGAACTGTAGCCCACCTCATTGAGGTTAATTTCGCTTCTGGAGCAGTTCTCTCGCTCTTTTGTCATCTGAGAATACTTAATGTCTTGCCACATGTAATGAGGCTGGATGACCCCATCCGAAATGGTATACATGGGCTCTTGGTTGGGTTCTGCAAGATGTCCGTTCATCTTGGAGAAGAGGAGACCCAGCCTCTTGAAGGACTCCTTTTTGGAGCTGGTAAGCCTTTGGACTCTGTTGCCATTGCGGACGAAAGAGCGCTTGCTAATCCCATTGCTTTTGGGTTTTTCGTTCCCTGACTCAGTGCCAGACATGGTTTTAATCAGAGCTGACACATTGAAGTTTTTCTTTTTGTTGGCCGCCCCAAAGGAGACACCCATGGCCTTGGAGGTTTCTCCCGCGCATTCCTCAGAAGCGTCTTCCTTTTGGGACACCTCCGTGCTACTGGTGGAGTAACTTCTTCTTTGAGGCTTCCGGTTACCCAGCAGGTCAAGGACTTCGTAGCGGAAACTGGAAATGTCTTGTTTTAACTCCTAAGGGGAGAGAAGTGACAAGATGATTGACACGTTAATGCACACCGGCTACATGGCTTTGAACACTTTCCTCGGGAGACAGCTAATGCATTACAAGAATTGCAGATCTTTCATTATTTAGCATGGTGGGATAATTCTATTGAACTGAGCTCAGTGAAATGGCACATAATGATACGGAGCTAAATCTTTCAACTTGACACTAAAAAGTGGAGACTAGGGAACAGAGAGTGCTTTAAACTTTCCCTCTCCGACAAACCAGGCACATAATAGTAACTAAATGTTTGCTCAGAAATAAAAAATAAATATTCCAAAGTTTTCATCCATTCTCATTTCATTGCCTTGGTGTTTAGAAAATCAAAATGGGCATGGGATCATGTTGCACCAATCTTTTTTAAAAAAAGTTTTATTTAAGTTTTCAGATACAATTAAAAAAAAAAAATATCTCGATATTCACATGCAGATCATTTCCCGTTTCTAATTTAATTTACAATAAAATTATATCTGATTAGTTACATTCGTCAGTGAAAGTATAGATATAGAAGTGAAAACGTTATGTCTTATTAAAAGTTATATTTACAGTGGGGGGGGGGGAGTATTTAGTGAGACACCAATTGTGCAAATTCTCCCACTTAAAAAGATGAGAGAGGCCTGTAATTGACACCATAGGTAGACCTCAACCATGAGAGACAACATGAGAAAACACATCCAGAAAATCACATTGTCTGATTTTTAACGAATTTCTTTGCAAATTATGGTAGAAAATAAGTTTTTGGTCACCTGCAAACAAGCAAGATTTCTGGCTCTCACAGACCTGCAACTTCTTCTTTAAAAGGCTCCTCTGTCCTCCACTCATTACCTGTAGTAATGGCACCTGTTTGAATTTGTTATCAGTATAAAAGACCTCAAACCGTCACACTCCAAACTCCACTATGGTGAAGACCAAAGAGCTGTCGAAGGACACCAGAAACAAAATTGTAGCCCTGCACCAGGCTGGGAAGACTGAATCTGCAATAGGCAAGCAGCTTGGTGTGAAGAAATCAACTCTGGGAGCAATAATTAGAAAATGGAAGACATACAAAACCACTGATAATCTCCCTTGATCTGGGACTACACACAAGATCTCATCCCGTGGGGTCAAAATTGTCACAAGAACAGTGAGCAAGAATCCCAGACCCACACGGGGTAACCTAGTGAATGACCTGCAGAGAACTGAGATCAACATAACAAAGGCTGCCATCAGTAACACTACACCGCCAGGGACTCAAGATCCTGCAGTGCCAGATGTGTCCCCCTGCTTAAGGCAGTACATGTCCGGGCCCGTTTGAAGTTTGCTAGAGAGCATTTGGATGATCCAGAAGAGTATTGGGAGAATGTCATATGGTCAGAACTCTTTGGTAGAAACACTACTTGTCGTGTTTGGAGGAGGAAAAATGCTGAGTTGCATCCAAAGAACACCATACCTACTGTGAAGCATGGGGGTGGCAACATCATGTTTTGGGGCAGTTTCTCTGCAAAGGGACCAGGACGACTGATCCGTGTACATGAAAGAATAAATGGGGCCATGTATTGTGAGATTTTGAGTGCAAACCACCTTCCATCAGCAAGGGCACTGAAGATGAAAAGTGGCTGGATCTTTCAGCATGACAATGATACCAAATACACCACCAGGGCAACGAAGAATTGGCTTCGTAAGAAGCATTTTAAGGTCCTGGAGTGGCCTAACGAGTCTCCAGATCTCAACCTTATAAAAAAAATTTGGAGGGTGTTGAAAGTCCGTGTTGCCCAGCAACAGCCCCAAAACATCACTGCTCTTGAGGAGATCTTCATGGAAGAATAGGCCAACATACCAGCAACAGTGTGTGCCAACTTTGTGAGGACTTACAGAAAATGTTTGACCTCTGTCATTGCCAACAAAGGATATATAGGTATTGAGATGAACTTTTGTTATTGACCAAATACTTATTTTCCACCATAATTTGGAAATAAATTCATTAAAAATCAGACAATGATTTTCTGGATGTGTTTTCTCATGTTGTCTCTCATGGTTGAGGTCTACCTATGATATCAATTACATGTCTCTCTCATCTTTTTAAGTGGGAGAACTTGCACAATTGGGGTCTGACTAAATACTTTCCCCCTCCCATTGTATATACTTGGTTATATAAATTATATTATTGGTTATTGTCTAAGTTTGTATGGTTCTCTTATCATATCTTTGCGTTGTTCTGTTCTGAATCCAATTGTACCATTTATCCCATGGTTTGTTTGTTTCATCGACTTTCATGCCGTTAATATCTCTTGTCATTTCATCCATCTCCGCACACCTGTAAATTTTTTCAATTATTTGCCTTTCTGAAGGGGTGTCTTGGTTTTTCCAGTTTTGGGCATGTGTTATTCTCATTGCAGTAATTATATGCGTCATCAGATGAACTATATGTTTAGGATATTTTTTTATCCCATATTCCTAGTAGAAAAGCTTTCATGGAAAATTCTATTTCTATTTGTGTAATTTCTAGCAGCCATTTGTGTAATGTTCTCCATAAAACTTTAACTTTGGGGCAGAAATAGAAAATAAATATTCCAAAGTTTTCATCCATTCTCATTCCATTGCCTTGGCATTTAGAAAATCAAAATGGGAACAGGATCATGTTGCACCAATCTTGATAAATAATATTTAATAGAAAAAGTGAGATGCTTCTTGGATGTAAAATAGGTTCACCATCCCCAGCCAAATTCATGTCCATTATAATTTACCATGATGTATGTAGCCAGCTAAAGGTGATTTATTTAGCAAAAAATATAGTTAAAACAATCCATAATATATTAACTACCCCAATATAATTGATAACCCATGACTTAGTTTAGTTCATTTATGGTTATCAATATGCATGGTTGAACCACGGCATGTTACCTTTATTATAGTCCATTTCTCTCCCACTCCATCCATGCCTCCTTCCCTCCATCTTTCTCTCCATTTCTCTCTCTCTCCCTCCCATCTCTCCCTCCATCTATTTTTCTCTCTCTTTCTGTCATACCAACACTTCATTGAGCTATTACCTTAAAGTTTTCTTCAGTTAAACCTTCATTGGTTTTTGAATTCCTTATCATGGCAGCAACATATCTCTTCACCAGATTCCTGATCACTTCCTGAAATGAAAAGCACCATAATCTTAATTTTCTTCCAAGTCATCACAATATTCAGTAAGGATCACATTCCACACATGGACATCTCCTTCCCCTTTGAAATTATTTTGAAATCAAATTCTGTTTTGTTCAACTAAATGAGGAAGATGGAAATATTTGACAATGAACTAACAAAGATACAAAGAGAATAGCAGAACCGTGCTATTGAGAACACCAAAACCTACAGTACTGTATATAGGCCATTGATTATCCTGTTAACTTGAGATATTAATAAATTAATTGAAAAGCTATTCAAGAGTAAAGAGTTAATTATACTTACATAATTAATAGAATGGCTGCTCATTACAAACCGTGACTGATTTGTAAGCTGCTAAAAACACCCTGGATGCAATGGGGCAAATTAATTCCATAAGCAGAAAACAATTCTGACATTAGAATGAATTAAGTAATTAGTTAATTAGGCATAAATGACAAATGAAATTACTCCAGTTGTATATAAACTGCATCCCTTCCTTGAAACAGGTTTACTTTGTCAAATGAGACTACATCCTGAACTAAATTATGTAATTTACCCAATAACATTATTTACAGTGTATTAAAGCCAGGAGGTTACTAAGCAAATTAAAAACATAGCCCTCCAAAAGTTGGTTTGATGGAATGTGTGCAACAGAATGAAAACACAGAGCATAAGAATGGCATTGCGTGATTAAATTCACGAGCAGATAAAACTCTGCATTAATTGATGTACTATGCTTGCTAATTTGACGAGGACAACTTGCGGATGTTTAGATGTTTATGGATTCTAGTGGGGAACCTGAGATAATGAAGATCATTGGTGGAAACTTGCATGGCTCTTAACCATGAAATAGTGCCACTGAGCTTTCAGCTCTTATGATAGCAAAAAAAGAAGAAGAATACGACACGAATAAAGGAGTCCACCTGGAGCCGCTGGTGAGATTTGAACTGCTGAACTATACCTAGCAGTTAGCTGAAGTAGCCTGCAGTGCTGTATTCTATCCCTTCCACCTCAGCACCCCAGTGAGGGGCACCAAGGGCATAGTTCCCTCTAAGCTGAGCAGTGAGCAATCGCTCACTTAAAAATCATAATCAACTCAGAGTTTTCCAAACCTGCCCAGAAGCCGAGAGGGAAAGAGTGAGAGGGAAGGAGAGAGAGAGGAAGAGAGAGAAACAGATAGAAAAAAGAGAGGAAGGAAAAGAAAAAGAAAAAGAATGGGAGTAAGGAAGAGAGAAAGAAAATCAAAATCTAGTTTGAAACTAGCTCAACTATTTAAGTGGCATTTTGATATTGATAGAGTTGCCCTATTATGAGCTCACTGTTATAGACACACAGTACAGTATTTTATTTCGAAATTCTCTGAGGCAAAACAGGGTGGGTTTTTTATTTATTTATTTATTTATTAATTATTTCTATGCCGCCCAGTCCCAAAGGGACTGCTGCTCAGACACTATAATTTTCTCCCCCCCCCAAAAAAAAATTAGAGGGAACACTGACCAAGGGCCCTTCATTTCAACCCTGAGCTACTATTATTCCCCTTTATTTGTGTCTTTGAGCTCTACTTCAGTGATGAATAATCCATTCCCCCCCTTCACACACACATCCCACACTTGTCCTGGCAGCACCCCGGCAGTAGCAGCCGAGTGGGAAGGAGAGGGACTAGAGAACGGAGTGGCCATGACGGCAGCCAAAGCCACCGCTTACTCCAACAGCCGAGGATAGAAGAGGCACCTCTTCAGTCCTCAGTTGATGCAATGAAGTAGCAGTTCTAGGTGTGCCACCTTCTGTTGGGAGCCACTTTGTGTTGTGGTTGGCTCGCAACCAGGCCCTCTGGCCATAGACTTTGAGCCTGATGAACTGGGGCCATCCGGGCATGGTCGTCCTGTGTGGCTGGAGGAGGAGGGACAGCCTGGGTGTGAGAAGCCTACAGAGGCTATAGAACCCCCAACTGGGATTTGCATCCCCCAACTGGGGATTTGCCAGGATCTGTGGAGGAGGAAGAGGAGACAAGGGATCCGATCCTGAATGTATGGGTAAGAAGGATGCAGGGGAGGCAGGAGCAGCTAAGGAAGCTCAAAAAGAGGAAGTGAACACAGCTGTACATAGTCTGCACTCCCAGAGAGTATATAAGGGGGAGGATTTGGAAGAGGCTCTTTGCAAGAAGCCAACATTCGTGCCTCTGGAGGAGAAGAGCCTGTTAAGAGTGTTTTTGCCTGACAAACCTTGATACAATACTGGACATTCATAGGGTCAATTTATTGTAAGTAGACCTTGGCTCGAGAAGCAACTGTGTGGGACTTTATCTTATTAACTTGGTCTCATGCCTGGGTTTTGGCGGTGGAAAGACATTGTTTGGTTCGCATTTGTGCAATTCAACAAACGTCTTTGTAAATAGACTCTTATTCATTTTGAAACCTTTGTGTTTGAGTTTTAATTTGGGGCTAATTACTAGCCGGCTGCCGTGCAAGGCAGAATACTTTGTGCCTTATTTGCAACCCACTCCAACAGGAACCCAGATTGTGGCCACATTCGAGTTTCTGCTGCCTTGTGGGGTTTGAGATCGGCCAGGTGACACAGGGGCATTTCAGGGCATCTAATCCTCCAGCCAGGCAATGGCCAGAGAGTGAAGCAATGTGGCCATTTCCCCCGGGGATTGGCTCCCCACTGCCCTCCCAAAAAGGGGTTGCTTCGCCCATAAATTCTTCATCCACCAAGAGCCGAGCCGATGGTAGCTGGGCTCCCTGACCCCAGAAACAAAGAAATTAAATAGTGGGTGAGGGAGGTGGCATCAGGCTGGGCAGTGACCAGCTTGGATTGAACCTGGCTTCCCTACTGGCAAAGGGAAAGAGGCCGGGAGGAGGTGGTCACATCAACAACTCGGTCACCCACCATATTCAAGCAGAGCTCAGCACGGGGCTTGAATCTGCATTGCAGGAAGACTCCATTCTTGTGGTGTACGCACTCTAGGCTTCCTTTGGAGCCTGGAGTGTGCACAGGAAGAGGCTCCAGCAGACCAAGAAAGATGTCTTTGGAAACATGAGTCTCAGAGACCGGTTAGGTCCCTCAGAGTTGGCCTTCTCCAGGTTCCGTCAACTAGACAATGTCATTTCGCAAGGCCTAGGGGAAGTGCCTTCTCTGTGGCAGCCCCGGCCCTCTGGAATCCACTCCCCCCCAGAGATTCATACTGTCCCCACCCTCCTCAACTTTTGTAAGAGTCTGAAGACTCATTTATGCCACCAGGCTTGGGATAATAATAATAATAATAATAATAATAATAATAATAATAATAATAATAATTTTTTTTTATTAGATTTGTATGCCGCCCCTCTCTGAAGACTCGGGGCGGCTCACAGCAATAATAAAACAGTGTGACAATGTAAACACATCTAATATTAAAAAACATCTTAAAACCCCTCATTTAAAAAATCATGCAACACACGCATTCCATACATAAAACTATAAAAAGCCTGGGGGAGATGTCTCAATTTCCCCATGCCTGGCGATATAGGTGGGTCTTATGTAGTTTGCAAAAGACAAGGAGGATGGGGGCAGTTCTGATCTCTGGGGGGAGTTGATTCCAGAGGGCCGGGGCAGCCACAGAGAAGGCTCTTCCCCTGGGGCCCGCCAGATGATATTGTTTAGTTGACGGGACCCGGAGAAGGCCAACTCTGTGGGACCTAATCAGCCACTGGGATTCATGCGGCAGAAGACAGTCCCGGAGGTATTCTGGTCCGATGCCATGTGGGGCATTAAAGGTCATTACCAACACTTTGAATTGTGACTGGAAACTGATCGGCAGCCAATGCAAGCCACGGAGTGTTGGAGAGGCGTGGGCGAATCTAGGTAACCCCACGATAGCTCTCGCAGCTGCATTCTGCATGATCTGAAGTTTCCGAACACTTTTCAAAGGTAGCCCCATGTAGAGAGCGTTACAGTAGTTGAGCCTCGAGGTGATGAGGGCATGAGTGACTGTGAGCAGTGACTCCCGGTCCAAATAGGGCCACAGCTGGCGCACCAGGCGAACCTGGGCAAATGCCCCCCTCGCCACAGCTGAAAGGTGTTTCTCTAATGTGAGCTGTGGATTGAAGAGGACGCCCAAGTTGCGGACCCTCTCTGAGGGGGTCAATAATCCCCCCCCAGGGTGATGGACGGACAGATAGAATTGTCCTTGGGAGGCAAAACCTACAGCCACTCCGTCTTGTCTGGGTTGAGTTTGAGCTTGTTGATACCCATCCAGACCCCAACAGCCTCCAGGCACCGGCACATCACTTCCACAGCTTCGCTGACTGGACATGGGGTGGAGATGTATAACTGGGTATCATCCGCATACTGATACCCCATGCCCTTGGATGATCTCACCCAGCGGTTTCATGTAGATATTAAATAGCAGGGGGGAGAGGACTGACCCTTGAGGCACCCCACAAGGGGGAGACCTAGGGGTCGACCTCTGACCCCCTACTAACACCGACTGCGACGGACCGGAGAGGTAGGAGGAGAACCATTGAAGAACAGTGCCTCCCACTCACAACTCCTCCAGCCGGCGCAGAAGGATACCATGGTCGATGGTATCAAAAGCCACTGAGAGGTCAAGAAGCACCAGGACGGAGGACAAGCTCCTGGACCCAGCTCCGTGTCACCTCTCGGCTGGTCGAAACAAACCAAGAGGGACACGGATCCAGTAAGCAGATGGTGGAACTCACAGCTCCAATGGCCTTGACTACTTCATCAGGTGTCACCAAGTCAAACTCCTCCCAGACAGGTGGACAAGGATGGGCCCCAGTCACCTCAACTGACTCATTGTCAGCCGATACTGTTATCCAATTGGAGTCGAGGTCCACCCGGATACAAGCGACTTGATCAGCGAAAAATGAGTTAAATTCCTCGGCACTACTCTGCAAGGCCTCCCCAACTCCCCCCTGATTCAGAAGGGAGTGGGTCACCCTAAACATAGCACCCAGGAGGGATTCTGCTGATGCAATCAAGGCGGCATGATATGCACATCTTGCCGCCTTGAGCGCCACTTTGTAAGTCTTAATGTGAACTCTTACAAGTGTTCGGTCAGATTCGGATTTACTCTTGCTCCATCGCTTCTCTAGACGTCTCTTCTGGCGTTTCAACTCCTGGAGCTCCTCGTTGAACCATGGAGCTCTACGGGGTCTAGTGCCACAGAGAGGTCACAACGGCGCAATTCGGTCAAGAGCCTCCATCGCAGCCCTATTCCAGGCCATGGCAAGAGACTCTGCCGAGCTGTGGATGAGTGAATCTGGTAAAACCCCAAGCGCCTTCTGAAAGCCCACTGGGTCCATCAGGCATCTGGGGCGGAACCACCTAGTTGGTTCCGCCTCCCTGCGGGGGAGGATTGGAGCCAGGAAATCAAGCCGCAATAGAAAATGGTCTGACCATGACAAAGGCAACACTTCTAAGCCCCTTAGTCTCAGACCATTACTCAATTGCTCAGAGAGGAATACCATGCCGGGTATATGTCCCCCCTCGTGAGTCAGACCCTGAACTACTTGAGTCAGGTCCATGGCTGTCATGGTGGCCATGAACTCCTGTGCTAACCCAGAGGGACCGTCGAGTGACAGCAGTTTGAAGTCCCCCAGGAAAATAAGTCCGGGGAACTCCACTGCCAACCCGGCCACCTCCTCGAGCAGCACAGGCAAGGCTGTTGACAGCAGCTGGGAGGCAGGTACGTGAGCAACAAGCCCACCTGAACCCCTAAATCCAACTTCACAAGGAGGGACTCACAACCCACAATCTCAGGAGCAATGAGTCTATGCAGGCAAAGGTTCTCCTTGGCTATAATAGCCATTCCTCCCCCCCCCCTTCACTGGGGTCGAGGCTGTCACCATACCTGAAACACGGCTGGGCAAATTTCCGAGAGAGAAACTTCTCCCTCTGGGCCCAGCCAGGTTTCAGTCACACATGCCAGGTCGGCCTCCTCATCCAGGATCAAATCCCGGATGAGGAGAGCTTTATTTACCACCGACCTGGCATTGAGTAGCAGCAGCTTGAGCCCAGGGCCCGGATTACATGTACTGTGATAGCTAGGGGGTATATTAATCATCCCCATGCCTGGCAACATAGGTGGGTTTTCAACAGCTTGCAAAAGGCAAGGAGGGTGAGGGCCATAGATCCCTGTAAGCTGAGTTATGTGCCATAGCTGTCAGCGCATGTTTTTTTAACCCTGCCCAGGAGCCAATCACCTACCTTTTGCAAAAGCCTACCTCTGGCGATTGGCTCCTGGGCAGGGTTCAAAAACTGAAAGACGCAGCTAAGTGCGCCATGGCTAAGTGCGCAGGGGGGGGACTCGAACCATCCCCTTAACGCCGCTTCACCTCGCATCCTGGGGGGGTGCTCGAGCCATCCCTTTAACGTCGCTTCGCCTCGCCGCGCCAAGTGTCCTTATTTTTTTTAACCTTTAAGGGGTTATAACCATCAAGTACTGCATTCCTAGAAAGGGGAGAGAACGGGAGGATCACCGAGTATCTTCTGGGCTCTTCCGAGAGTCGCAGCAGCAGCTGGTGGGTGAGTTGAGGACGGGTCGGAGGAGAGGCTGGGAGCAAGAAAGGCTGCTTGATTTCCTCCACAGCGAGGAAGCAGAGAACCAACCAAAATACAGAAAAATACATTGGTGGTCCTATAGTCCAACCCCCTCCTCGAGCATGAGAACTTAGAGCCGGCGAAGGTTTTTCTTATTTTAAATGTTCCGGGCGGGCTGGCGGGGATGGGGAGCGCACGTGCCCGACATTGAAAATCACCTTCGCCTGCCTCCGCTGTGAGAAGAATGGAGAGAGAATGAGAGAGAGTGAGAGCAACAGACAGAGCAAGATAGAGAGAAAGTGAGAATAAGAGAGAGAGAGAAAGAGGGGGGAGAGAAAGAGAGATAGCAAGAGAGAGAGAACAAGAGAGGGAAAGAGTGAGAGAGAGTGAGAGAGTAAGAAAGAAAGAGAGAGAGATGAGAGGAAAGAAAAGAGTGAGAGAGGAAGAAAGAAAGAGAGAGAGATGAGAGAGGAAAGAAAAGAGTGAGAGGAAGAAAGAAAGAGAGAGAGATGAGAGAGGAAGGAAGAGAGTGAGAGAGAGGAAGAAAGAAAGAGAGAGAGATGAGAGAGAAAGGAAGAGTGAGAGAGGAAGAGAGAGAGAGAGTGAGAGAGTGAAAGAGAGAGAGCAAGAAAGAAAGAAAGAGAGGGAGAGATGAGAGAGGAAGGAAGAGAATGAGAGAGTGAGAGAGAGGAAGAAAGCAAGAGAGAGAGAGAAATGATAGAAAAAAGGGGAGAAAAAAGAGAAATGAGAAAATGATTGCGGCAAAAAATGACAGGAAAGAGAGAGAAACAGAGAGAGAAGTGACTCTTGATTTAAAGCATATGGTAAAAGCACTTAAATAATAACAGAAAAACCCCCCGAGTCCTCACCTGTTTTTATTAATAGTTTTGCTGGTAGTTTTAGTTTTAATAGTAATGGATTTTGGGTTTTTTTTAATTACTAGGTTCTTTTAATAAAAAAGAAGGGATTTTTTCCTTATTTATTTATTTATTTATTTATTTATTTATTTATTTATTTATTTATTTATTTATTTATTTATTTATACTTCTATACAGACACTATACTTTTGCGCCCACACCGAAAAAAAATTAGAGGGAACACTGGTGGGGCAGTTCTAATCTCCGAGGGGAGTTGATTCCAGAGGGCTGAGGCAACCACAGAGATGGCTCTTCCCCTGGGTCCCGCCAGATGACATTGTTTAGTCGACAGGACCCAGAGAAGGACGACTCTGTGGGACCTAATCATCCGCTGGGATTTGTGCAGTATTCTGGTCCGATGCCATGTAGGGTTATTACACTCTAACCCCCTGGCCGACAAATGTATTCTGAGCTTGTTGACTGAATGTGTATGAGAGTTTTTCAATTCGTTTTGAGTTTTCTTCCTAGATTATTAAATTACATTCATTGGATTTAGGATGTATATTGTTTCCTTATATGTTGTAAACTACCCCAAGTCCTCAGAGAGGGACGGCATATAAAACCAATAAATAAATAAATTGTAGGAAGGTTGTGGGGGTAGCCTGCAGTGTGTGCACTCCAAGAACAGAGTTTTCCTGCAATGCAGATTCAAGCCCTGCCGGAGCTCTGCTTGAGCATGGCAGGAGACCAAGCTGTTGATGTGGTTACCTCATCCTTCACTGCGGGGCTGTGATTTGGGAGGGAGGCGGAAATTTTGCTCCTCAGAGCCTCGGAGCAAGTCCCAACCCTTGCATGAGAACTTTTCTTTAAGGTTTTTCCCTCCACAACATGTTAACACTTTTAAACAGAGCCAGCCTATTGCCTCCACAATCCGGGTCCTCATTTTACCCACCTCGGAAGGATGGAAGGCTGAGTCAACCTTGAGCCGGTGATGAGATTTGAACCGCTGACCTGCAGATCTAGCAGCCAGCTTTAGTGGCCTGCAGTACTGCATTCTATCCACTGTGCCACCTCGGCTCATTCTTGTTGGGGGCAAGAGGCTGATTCTGTAAACCGCTTAGAGAGGGCTGTAAAAGCACTATGAAGTGGTATACAGTGATCCCCCGCTCGTTGCGAGGGTTCCGTTCCAGGAACCCCCGCAACGAGCGGGTTTTCGCGAAGTAGCGCTGCGGAAGTACAAACACCATCTGCGCATGTGCAGATGGTGTTTTTACTTCCGCAGCGCTAGCGAGGAGCCGAAGATTGAGTACTCAGCTCGGAAGCTGCACGGGTGTTTTAAAAGGTCTCCGCCGGCATGGGGGGCTTCTTAGCACCCCCCCAAACCCGAGTTGGGGGTTCGGGAGGTGGTAGGAAGCCCCCCATGCCGGCGGAGACCTTTTAAAACACCCGTGCAGCTTCCGAGCTGAGTCCTCAAGCCAAGCGCAGAAGTTAGCCTTGAATCCCTTTGAATCCCGCCGCTTCTGCTGGATACGGGCGATGGGGGGGCGAGCTGCCACAGCCCCTGGCTTCCGCGCCGCTCGTCCCACCCACCGCCCGTATCCAGCAGAAGCTGCTGGATTCAAAGTGCTGCTGGGAGCCACAGGCGAAAGGAGCTCGGGCATCGGAGCGTGGCGCCAGGCATTGTTCTCCGGACCCCGCCCGCTCAGCCCCACCGCGGCCCTTTCCCTCTCCAGGCTGCGGGCGGGGTCCGGAGAACAATGCCCGAGCTCCTTTCGCCTGCGGCTCCCAGCCCACCGCCTGTCTCCTGCTGCCCGGTTTAGCCAGGACACGAGCAGCGAAATGACTTGGAGGAATGTGAAGCTGAAACCGGCCGGTTTCAGCTTCACATTCCTCCAAGTCATTTCGCCGCTCGTGTCCTGGCTAAACCGGGCAGCAGGAGACAGGCTTTGAGTTTTGGCTGCGGGGGGAGAAGTAGGACTTTCCTAACTCCCTCGCCCCGCAGCCAAAACTCAAAGCCTGTCTCCTGCTGCCCGGTTTAGCCAGGACATGAGCGGCGAAATGACTTGGAGGAATGTGAAGGCTCAGCGGATCAAGGCCGGCTCCTCTCGGCCCAAGCGGCTGCCTTGATCCGCTGAGCCTGGCTGGCCCGGAAGATCGTAGCGCGCGTTGGCTCCTCTCGGCCGGCTCCTCTCGGCCCAAGCGGCTGCCTTGATCCGCTGAGCCTGGCTGGCCCGGAAGATCATAGCGCACGTTGGCTGCACCGGCGGCGACATCGGCCGCCGGTGCAGTCAACGCGCGCTACGATCTTCCGGGCCAGCCAGGCTCAGCGGATCAAGGCAGCCGCTTGGGCCGAGAGGAGCCGGCCTTGATCCGCCAACACGCGCTATGATCTTCCGGGCCAGCCAGGCTCAGCGGATCAAGGCCGGCTCCTCTCGGCCCAAGCGGCTGCCTTCCGTCACTGAGCCTGGCTCGCCCGGAAGATCGTAGCGCGCGTTGGCTGCACCGGCGGCGACATTGCTGCCGGCTTGGCTTCGCTCGCCGCTGCAGCCAACGCGCGCTACGATCTTCCGGGCCAGCCAGGCTCAGTCACAGAAGGCAGCTGCTTGGCCCGGGATGCTGGGCCGAAAGGAGCCGGGCTTGAAGATCGCAGCGCGCATTGGCTGCGGTGGCGAGGGCTTGCAATGGAGGGTGGAGGAAGCGGCCATGGGAGGGCGAGCTGCCTCAGGTAGGAGGATCGGGCGGGACCAGGTGGGGGCTGGAATTTCTCCGCCAGGGCGAAGGGCGGGCGAGCGGCGAAGGGCGGGCGAGCGGGTGCTGGGGAGGGCTTCTCGCCCTCCCGACAGCAAGAGGGGGGAGCGAACGGCGTGGGCAGGCGAAGGGCGGGCGAGCGGTAGCGAGGAGTTTGCGTGGGCGGTGGGGAAACTCCTCGCTGACGCCAACAAGAGGGGGAAGACCCAGGGAAGCCGCTGCCATCTACGCATGCGTGCCCGGCACGCATGCGTAGATGGTATTTTGACTTCCGGGTTGAAAAATCGCGAATTACCCTGTTCGCAATGGTCGGGGACGCAATAACCGGGGGATCACTGTATAAGTCTAAATGCTATTGCTATTACTATAAAGCGAGGCTTCTTTGCTAGCCACCCAGGTGGCAAAACCTAAATATTCTGCATGGCTAAGTGGGGCCGGGGCATGGGTCTGAGGCAGGGAGCAACTTACCCAGGCAGCTGCTGCAACAGCTGCAGGAGAAGCAACCCTTATATCTCTGTCAATTGATTTACTTGATTCCATTCATTCAAGAACTGATTTTTTTGCACAAAACAATGCATTTAGTCATTGGAATTAAAACCTGGCATAATGAAGCATGCTTAAACTGCAGAGGCCTATG